>NC_056747.1:281946555-282134055 GCF_019279795.1 Protopterus annectens
GCTACAACTTTGTTGGGATTGGCTAAGGAGGTTCGTTCCCCCTCTGCATTTGATATGGTGGAGAGGGTCCTCTCGATTCCTTCGAGTCCCTTGACCATCTCCTCCTCAGACTCGGCCCTAACCCCCTCTAGATTAGGTACGGTCCTGACCATCTTGTCCTCACAGGGACAGCCTGTGCCAATTTTGCCCCAGGACACTCCCCTTGGGGAGCAACAGGAAGTTTGCAGGTCCTCTCCATAGAGTCCCCCTGAAGAGGCTGCATGCAAACGAACGTGCAAGAGGAGGCACTTGGACTCTCTGTCAGAGTCCCTCACTTCAGACACTGATTTGGAGGAAGGGGAAGGCTCCCCCCCAATCCCACCCAAGGATGACTCATTTGGAGACATCATGGAAATCCTTCACCAGAAGGGGGGTATTCTGCCCAAAAGCTGACCCCAGATGAAGCAGTGTTTCTTGAGTCATTTGGCATGGACCCATCTACTTTCTGGGTGTCCCCTTGGTGGATCTTATAATATCCTGGGTGTGGAAGGAACCGGACACGGTGGAACCCATCCCAAAATGACCTGACAAAATCCTTAGCCCTCCGTCAGACAGGATACATTGGTTTAAAGGGTGCCCAATGGATGCTATTGTCATGGCAGCAGCCACCAAGAAAGAGCTTGCCCAGGAGAGCTCTTCGGTCCACCCGCCTGACCGCGAGTCTCATACACTGGACCATTTCAGGAAGCGAGTGTGTGTGCTTCAGTGACCTTTGCTGCTAGGGTGCTGAACTACATGGCACACCTGACTCGATTACAGCGTTACCTGGTCAAGGAGGTCGCTGAATCGATCCCGGCATCCATGTCTGCTGTGGACAAGAAAACATTTTCCACCTACATGTTCACGCTAAAGGCTATCCCAATACATCCATGCGCCTCCTCTCCCATGCTACATAGGGAGCCGCTAGGGCGGCCAGTACGGGTATCACCATTAGATGTCATTCCTGCCTCCTGCTGTCAATTTTCTGACCCCTTCAAGGTGACTTTTACCAATGCCCCATATGACAGTACTTCTCTTTTTGGGAAGTCAGTGAAGGAAACACTGGTCCAGAGTGAGAAGGACGGGAAGACTCTGTCTGCCATCAGGATCCGCTTCTCCCCCACTCAACAATCCTTCTCCAGAAATCAGAGAGTGATGAAGAAGATGTGGTTCCAGAAGTCTCAGGCATTTTCTTGGGACACTCAGGACAACTCGTCCCCCAGAGGCAGAGGGGGTTACAATAGGCACCATCCCAGAGGCAGAGGGAGTCTGAAAAATACTAGGTCTCGAGAACTTTCTTGGACAGACCCGGGCAGCAACCCCAAGGGATTGCCCGACTGCTCCTCTCTGGAGGCAGTCAGGGGTTGCCTTTTGCTGCACCCAGCAGCATGGGAGTCCATTACAAATTATCGCCGGGTGCTGCAGATCATATCCAGAGGCTATTCCATTCCCTTTACCCAGCCTCCACTTCTTCCCAGACACCTCCCAGATGTCCCACCCGATCAGAGGGAGGCAGCAGCCTTGGAAATAGAAAAGCTGCTAAGAAAGAGAGTCATCCAAAGAGTCCCCCCAGACCAGTCCAGATTGGGGTTCTACTCCTGGTTCTTTTTAGTGCCAAAGAAGATGGGAGAGCTAAGACCTTTCTTGGAGCTTTCTACCCTGAACCTGGTAGTTACCAAGACAAAATTTTGGATGGTCACTCTCCTTTCTGTCCTGCACTATCTGCAGGCAAATGACTAGATGTGCTCATCAACCTCCATGACGCTTACTACCATATCAAAATGGACAGACGCTCTCGGAGGTTCCTCCGCTTCCAGCTAGGAGCCAGTCATTATCAGTTCAGAGCCCTCCCCTTTAGTCTCACCACTGCCCCCCAGGGGGTTTACCAATGAGATGGCAGTAGTAGCGGCTCACCTGAGGCTTCAAGGTATTCAGGTTTTCCCATACCTGGACAATTGGCTCTTTGCTGCCCCGACCAAGCATCTACTGTGTCATGCTAGGGACTCTTTTCTGCTGTGTCAATTTTCTGACCCCTCCCAACCATCTGGGCATAACCATCAGTCTTTCCAAATCAGTACCGATTCCGGTTCAGAGCCTGGACTTCATCGGAGCAAGGTTGGATATGATACAAATGCAGGTTTTTCTCACTCCGCAGAGGATACACAATCTAAAGCTGCTTGTGTTACAAGTCCTTTTTACAGAGGTTCCGACAGCGGAAGTAGTCCTCAGGGCCTTGGAGTTCATGGCAGCTACAATCCAATTATTACCTTTAGCACGCCTTCACATGCGCTTTCTTCAATGGACCCTGGCTGTCCAGTGGTCTCTTCTGGATCTACCCTTGTCTTACCCTGTCTGAATTTCTCGAGTGTGCAGGGGACACCCTTCGGTGGTGGATTCATTCTCCGGACCTTATGAAGGGCAGTCCTTTCTTCCACCCTTGCCCAAAGCCACAGTGAGCACGGATGCCTCCCCAGCTCGGGTGGGGGGGTGCATTGCTTGGGACGGATGGTCCAAGGCATGTGGTCCCTACCAGAGACCAGTTTGTATATCAACATTCTAGAGATGAGGGCAGTGCTTTTAGCGTTGCAAGCTCTTCAGGCTCATCTTCCTCTAGGAATGATTGCCATTCATACAGACATTTTGTCAGTAGTCTGGTATATCAACAAACAAGGGGGAACCAGATCCTACCCCCTTTGTCGCAAAGCCATGAGTGTGTGGGAGAGGGCAGTCTGCATCGGTCATTTTCTGGTAGCAATGCTATTCCAGGGTTGGTCCAACCTTCTTGTGGACAGGCTCAGCACATCTATCCTTCTGCTTTATGAGTGGTCTCTGAACCCTTCAGTGATGGAGCAGATCTTCCTTAGGTGGTGTCATCCTTGCTCTAAGCTCTTAGCATCTCTTTCCAACAAGAAATGCAACAAGTTCTTTGCTCTGAACCCCCCTCAGTGGGAAGCCCCCAGGGATGGTCTGGTTCATGCTTGGCCACCCGGTCTACTTTAGGCCTATCCTCCCCTGTCATTGATTTCCAAGTTTCTTCAGAAAGCTCACAGACTGGGGGGCACTGCCATCCACAGTGCCCCGTTCTGGCCTCGCCAAGTCTGGTTCCCATCTCTATGGTCTCATGAGATCCTCCGTGGACTCTGTATCCAGTTCTGGATCTCATTTCGCATCACTATGGGATACCTCCTCCAGATCTGGTCAGTCTGAAGCTCACGGCCTGGCTGCTGCAGTTCCCATGATTGTCAGGACTCCTGGGTTGTCTTCCTCCTTTAAGGAGATTCTGATTACGGCTCACAAGTCGTCTACTGGAAGAGTTTACTGTAGCAAATGGAAGCGGTTTTCTATCTGGGCCTCGCAATGGCCCTTCTTGTACATCTGTTATTTGTGTATACTACTATACCTGCTACAAAAATGTTTTCCTGTAAAACTAGGTTACTGTTTGCTTAATCAACAGAAAAGTTACATTCTTTTGTGTTTTGTTTGCCAGACCCATGCCCAGAAACTCTGCTGTAACAATGGACGTTATAGTCGTATACTTCCAACTATTTTTCAACAGTTTCTGTGTTTCAAAAAATGGATTTATTCAAGGTTACATTGTCAATTCAAGTAAATGTAGCATTTCACCCCCAATTCTGCCAGAGAGTTACATTACCAAGTATGTTGAAGGAATGTTACAGAGCATTTAAAAATCCATTGCAATTGAAACAAGTCCAATTAAGCAATAACTGCAAAATCAACTTCTTCTCCAACAACCATTGCCCATAAGATCCTGTATCATCCTACAAATACACCCATACTCTCTACCCTTATTAGCCGTTATAAAAATCTAACAACCCTACGCTCAGCAAATAAGTCACTACTAGCCACCCTTAAATCTAACGACAAATCTGGAGACTCTCTTTTCAATAATACCATTGGTAATTCTTGGAACAAGCTTCCTACCAAACTAACATCCCTGCAATCCACACCACTTTTCAAAAAGCAACTAAGATTCTACCTATCTTTGCAATGGCTTTGCCCCTGTACTAATCCGGACTATTTTTTCCTCCTCATTCCACCATCTTCACATGCACAAAATATGCATCCCTTGAAAGAAAAAGAAAAAAAATTCACCCTGTCTTGTCTTTTTATATTAAGTTGTGTTTTACTCTCGAATATTGCCTTTTCACATATTAATCCTGTTATAAACATGTAATTGTGTATTCTCTTGTGTAATGTATATTCACTTTTATTGGTCTCTATGTTAAATTAATTTTTTTTAAAATATGTATTCTTACGTACTATTTTTGTTTTCAATTTTACAATAATGCTGTAGTGGAGCTTTTCTCCCCGGGCCTCTACTGAAAATGGACATATATCCAGTTAGACTAGCCCGGTCAACAAATGTAAAATAAATAAATAAAATAACCCATGATTGTGTGTGGGTATTTCAGGGTTAACCCACAGTTGGTGCCGTTTGATCACAAGGGCGAAGCCCGAGTGATTAAACAGAGCCAATCGTGGATAAATCCTTATATACCCACACACAGGAGTGGATTATTGCTATTATACGGTAACATTATTCAAGAAATAAATCGCTTATCTTAAATAATGTGTTTGTATAATGGCACTTAAGTCATCTTCTGCTTGGTCTTCTCTTTGCAGATGTACCGTGCATGTGTATGGGACTTACATTCCTACAGTGCATCGTACATCAGCAGAAGAGAAGCAGTTGGGAAAGGAGCATCTCTGTTGTTTTTGCTAATAGGAAATTGTACGAGACATCTGAAAAATATGTGGAAAATCAGGAATGTTTCTGTTTCTTTAGATGTGTAGAAAATATTTGATTTTTCCTAATTTCGGTGCGTCTTAATTGCAGAATGCTGTTGTCCAACATATACTAATAAAGTCTGGCCACTCAGTGATCTTTAGCAGCCAGACTATTTTGTATTGGTATATGCTCAGTTTATAATGGGCACACTGGTTGGGCTGTCCAGTCAGGGTGCTTGTTTTTGAATGCTAATGATCTTGTTTTGTATAATTTACGTTTATGTGCACTAGACAAAATATGCTACATGTTATACACATAGCATAAACTTGAAGTAGAAAATTTATGACCTGGAAAACTAGTCCAAACTACAAAATTGTATTCAGTTGAAGCTTCTATCTCTCTTCCCTTGGTCAGTCTCCACCTCTTAAATGCCACACTGCCATTAGCTCAGAGAGAAAGAGATGAAGACATATTGCAGGACCAGACACAGAGAAAGAGATGAAGACATATTGCAGGACCAGACACACAACAACCATATAACTAAAACAGCTTGTTCCAAATGTGGTAATAAATAACAGCACAAACACTGCAGCTTATTTCCAGCACGTTATTTTTTCATTTATACCACAACTCAAAACTAGATGCAGCCTCAAAGATCCATACATTACAGGCTTTATGAAGAGTAACAAAAAAAGCCACAGCTCGTCCATCATACACCTTTTGAATAGCTAATGGCTTCAATTGTATTCAAAGCTATATAAGTAAATAAATAAATATCACTTCAGTTTTAGAATTGAATGGCTGAGTGGAGGCATAAAATTGAAACTGTCCTGAAGAAGTTGAGAGGAAATTAAGTTAGCAGGGACAGCCTACAGTAGATGCTTGTCCTCTAGTTCCAAGCTGGAGTAGTAATTCGGGATACTGTGTTATGGATCGGTTCACCTCTTTGAATTTCACTTCATGCCATATTCTGATTACCTTTCAGAATGCAGCATATTGCTGTCCACTCATGTTCAGTGGTAGGCGATAAAGCAGAGGACATTATGCTACAGAGTAACGTCAACAGTGGTAGCAGTGTTCATGTCACACTGCAAATGCACAGCAGTTGGGGCTATATTTGAACTGTGTAGTAGATTCGACTTGAGCATTTTAACACTAACATGAATACAATCACTTGTTGAAGGAACAATTGTTGCTGTGCCATTTGTATTCAGTTTAAGGGGATAAGAGTTCTGACATCCGCAAATGATACCAGATGCCATGGGAAGTAGTATGTCATAGTGCTCCTTTGGGGACTACACAACTTGGTCATGTGCTGCATAGTTGCATTTAAGTTTTATCCCTGCAAAATTAGAGCCAAGTTTAGCTACAAAAGTAGTTGTAGCCATTCTCTGCCAGGTACTTGTGATTGTGCAGTATCATATCGTTCAAAGGCCTGCCTGTGGCTTGAATGTCCGAAATCTTACACACACACACCCACACACTACATATAGGTGTAGAACAGTTCATAGAGTAAGACTTTACCTGCAATTTCAACCTAAATTCTGTTTTTCAAAAGAGAATGGTATTGAGGCTGGAAAGGCTGATTTTGTTCTGCTCCCCTCCACTTCACTAGGTAGGCAGCCTTAGCAAGATCGCCATATTTCAGAGAAACAATATTTCTCGTGAGGTACTGTGGTAACACAGGATTAATTGACTGGGAAGACTTTTGCAAACATAGCACTGAAAATACTAAGTTAAAATCCCATCTGGATTGTGTGCCCCTGTAGTAGTGGTATAAACGGATACAAATGCACCTGTACATTTCAGGTGTGGAAGGACAGAATTACAGCAGCACAGACGGATTACTTAGTTTATTTTACATATCGACTGTGAAGCATTTGCAAGAGCTGGTGGCCCTCAGCTGAGCCTTAATCTGTAAAGTAAGGATAATGAGAGAGGACTGCGAACCTGATACATAGGGAGGCTCATTCTGTAACCAAGGATCACTAGCAGAAAAAAGTCTGCAAAGTAATGTTCATGCCATGGCATCAAAAGAGAAAGCGTAGCAGAAGAGTGGAAAGTTCTACAATAGTGTGTCCGAGCAGCAGGGCAAGGAAGGAACAATAGCTCATGGGTAAGCAGGTTACTGATGTATGTAAATTGCTCAGAGTTGAGAAGTTTGCCTACATCAGTAAACAGGTGCCCAGAGAGAGAAGAACATTCCAGAATAAGCGAACAGTTACTGCTTACTAACTTGGTACATTACTGTTTATGCTGTAGATACAATAGAGTAAACAAGGATTATTCTATAGCAGGTGCATAAATAACGGTTAACTGGTTCACTGGTGTTCGTGGTGTGGATGTAATAGAGTAGACAAGGAACTAATCATAGCCACGTGCAGACTTGTCCTGATACATTGATGTTTATGCTGTGAGGTTGCAGTCGACTACACTGGCAGATGTCACACTGTAAAGTCCAGAGAAAGAAGCATCTGGTAATGAGTTGTCCCACCTTTTCTGAAGCTAGACCTGACTTCAGGCAACAGTAGACGAGGAATATTCTTAGGATGCTTTGGTGTGGAAAACCGTACAGCTTTGACAGTGTCCAGTGCACATAATATGCGCATAAATGTAGAGGTCTAGTTATAAGCTGCAGTATGTAAAAGAAGGTACAGTATCTATCAATTTTACAAGGAGGAAGAAACTTTAAACAATATGGAATGGACTAGCCAAAGCCTTGGTGGAATACCAAATAACATTCATTTTCATTTCTTAAAGTTTATTTAAAGAGTTTTTACTTGAGTCGGTTGGTGATCTTAAGGTAGAACCAAGATCAACATTTGAGGATCTCACCTGAGCAGAGTAAGGTGATCTGTACAGCAAATGGTCTGTGTTTTCAGGTGCTGTTTTGTAGTGTGGCTGTTTAAAAGGTGGAGAATAAGGGAACTGGTAACAGAACCACAGAATAGTTAGGGAGTAGAGAAGAGAAGTGGATGGAATGGTGTCACAAGTAAGTGACAAACCAGGCAGTGTGATCTTAGTATTAAAAGTGTTTTCCACATTTTTGATCTCTAGTCTGCTTTGAGTCATGAATTCATAAAATAATTTCATAGCTCTGAACTGTATATATGTGCATATGTGGGTTTAGGGAACAAGTTTTATGGTAAATAATTATTCTAATCTGTTTATCACACAAACCAGACTACTTCATATTCCATTTATCCATTTTCCTGTTCTTTTCATAGGGTCATAGGTAAGTATTAGGCTAGCTGTCCTTTGGGACCATTTTAAACCTAGCCAGTTTCCCTTTTTATGCTCTAAATAACCCATCCCATTTGGTTGTAGATTGGCATTACCCAATTATTTTTAAGATTTGATTACAGTTTCCCATTCATTTCAACAGGTTGCATTGGTTAGCATAAGCTGTCCGTTGTAGTTTCTGTATATTTTTATGAATGTCTGTTTCATAGGCGTTGCTGTACACTAGTCATTTAGAGGGCACTTGCAACAGAGTTTATCACAAGGGTTCATCGTATAGCTGATACTGTACAAGTTAACAATAACCCAGTATCAGTCAAAGTAAACTTTACTGTCATTTAGGACTATACAAGTGCAGCCTAAACGAAATTCCGACTATCAACTCACCAGAGAGTGCATAGGAAGCAAGAATAACAAGAACAACAGTATAACATTTTAGTTTAAAAAAGATATTCAGTACAAGACCCACAGAAGGATAAATAAACCAGTAATAACAGCAAAAACACATAAGCCCCCCCGACAGTCATAATAATACTGTACATAGCAGCATGACAGGGTAGGATTGCACATGTTAAGATTATCCTCCTTTGTTCATCTGTATCAGACAAACAGCAGGCAATTGCACATGAATAAGGAAATATATTGCTACATCAAAGAATAAAAAAGATATTGCACATTTTTCAGCTGAGCAATGTATTGTGAATGGTTACTGACTAAATAATTGGTGGCTGGTATCAGAGTTTATAAGTCTCAACACTGTTGGGTAAATGCCAAGTATCTAGAGGTCCTGCAGCGGATACTCCAATATCTCTTGCCCAAAGACAATTGTGTAAACCAGCCGTGTGCAGGGTGAGATGGGTCACAAATTATTTTGGATGTACATTTAATGCTTCTTGCTGGGAAGAGATCCTGGATTGATAGGGGTACCATCTGTCCCACTTTGCAAGGGGCAGTCTCTCTTTGGGCAGTTGTGTCCTGCAAAGAAATCGAAAAAATGGCAAATGTCCTGAGATTTTAGGACAAACATAGTTCCTATATTTTATGTAATAGTTGCATAAAACAGTTATTCTGTATCTGAAACACCTAAATGTTATAAGAAACAGAATAAGCAACTAAAATGCTACACGAATAAGCTTTTATTTAGGCAAAAAAGTGAAGTTCTGTCCTTTGTACTGGCCATGGGTATGTTTTGCCTTGCAGAATCTGACATTTGTACCAAAAATGTCCCACTTTCGTAGGAGCCAGAAGCTGTTAAAGATGGGGGGGGCAGAGGGTGAAAGGGGCACTTGGTGAACTAAAAAGGGTAATTTTTTTATAATATTTGCTACCACAACATAGGTTCACTTGGAGGACATTTTAAGCTTAGCCAATTCCCTTTTGGTGCTTGAATTAACATTTTCTGATTGGTCTTGGCTATCCCCATGGCTGATAATTGTATATTGGCCCTAGTGAGAACAACTGTGATCATACCATAGATAATTTGAGGGGGCCACGTAAGGGATTCAGCATTTAGGAACTGCCTCTGTCCATTAGTGGCATGAGGGGAAATCCTGTAGTACATTTTCTATTTCCCATCCTTAGATCCATGTTGCATTTGAATATGGATGGATGAGCTTTGCTTTATTTTTATGGATAGTCTGTTCCGGAACAGTGGTAGCCTCTGTGATATATATCCATCTCTCTACAACATTCAGTTTAGATACCTTGACTGAGTATTTCTGATGCCATTTGACTTGCTGATGTTTAGTAGGTCCCATCTGTATTATGTCTGAGGATGCTTTGTATGTTTGCATGTCACCTCTAAGCACTCTGTAGGATACTGAGTATAGTAATAAATCTTTGAGGTGGTCCATACAAGACCGATTGTCTAGGACTTGTATCCTTTTAGTAAGGTATCTCTGAAGGTATTCCAGTTGTTGCATGGAGCTGGACAGATACATGCCAAAGTGGGCATTATACAAAATGATTGACATAATGTTAGCTTTGTAAAGGGGGACAACAACATCTCTAGATCTAGTCACAATCAATTTGTTTATAAGCTGTGCAATATAGAAAGGCTTTCTTATGACTCTGGGCACATGTTGGTCAAAAGTTAGGTCACTGTATACACACAAGTTCCCAAATGCCAATCAATTGGATCAGTTCTCAGAAGGCATTGTCATGATTTTGACACCAGTTATTATTTGGGACAAACCTTCCTGCATGATGGTTAAGTCATTTGGGGATTCAATAACTTCTTCTAGCTTGCAGTCATCTCAAACTTAGCTGGCCAAAGCTCTTTGGTATTTCCTTTTAATTTTGAGATTTATATGCCAAACAGAAAAAGTCTCAGCACTGAACCCTGAGGGACTCCATTGGTGACTGGTCTCTTCCCCTGTTTTGATCTCCTGCATCCTGTGAGCCAAGTTGGCAATCCAGCTAATGATGCAAGTGTTTGCTCCTATATTATCCATCTTTTGTACTACACCTGAGTAGGGGATTGTGTCAAAAGGCTTGGCCAGGTCAAGGTAATGTGGTGTGAACTGTTTTACCTTCATCCATTGCTTTGGTAACAAGAGTAAAGCTTAAAATTTGCCCATGATTTTGAGCCTTTCACACTTTCCTCTGGGCTGTTTTCAAACACATTTTTAGGGACAAGCATACATGTATGCATTCCTTGATTCACCTCCCTGGTTGTATTAAATTATATTCCTTGTATAATACAGCACCAGTTGTTAGAATGTGTTTTAAGTCTGTAGTTTTGAACAGTCTTCCAGTAAGCAATGAAACAAATATGCATTAACCAATAATGACAAAACTACCCTATTCAGAACATTTCCATCATAAAGGTCTACTTCCACACACAGTTGCATTTTAAATTTATTGTTTGAACATTTTTCCAGTAGGCAATGAAGCAAAATGCATGCACCAATAATGATAAAACTGCCCTATTCAGAATATTTCCATGATAACAGTCTACTTCTACACACAATATATAAATACAGAATCACAGCAGTGTAAGCCGTAGGCATGTTGCACAGTTTCTTGAACTTATTTTCAACTGGGGGAGGGGGCAAAAGGCCAAAAGCCAGGGACACATTTTAAACATTGCTTGTATAATTTTGGAAATTGCTTGCGTAAAATGTGTTACCACCCTGCATTTCACTGCCAAGTTTTGAACCCAGAACCCTGTGCACTACAGTCAAAGCAACATAGCACTAAGCTAAGCCAGCAGTTTCTTGAAAAACAGAAAGACAAACTTAAATGGATATCATATCATTTAGTGAATTCAGTTCTCACTTCTCACCATAGCTCTCAACTCTTAGAACAAAAACCTATCAACTCTTAGAACAAAAACCTAGACAAAGCTCACAATTGGTGGTGGCTAGGGACTTACCAGGGACACATTTTAAACATTGCTTATATAATTTTGGAAACTTTCTAGAATAAAATGTTGTGTTACCACTATGCATTTCACTGGCAAGTCTTGAACCCAGGACCCTGTGCACTACAGTCAGAACAACATACCACTATGCCAAATCAGCAGTCCCCTACAAAATAGCAAGACTGAAACTTAATGGCTATCATGTAATGAATTCAGTTCTCACTTCTTACCACAGTTCTCAACCTCTTAGCACAAAAAAACACAGACAAACAACAATGCCTTGGCTCTGTACTCTTAGCTCAAAAAATCTAGACAAAGCTCAGAAATGGTGGCTAGAGACTTTAGGCTCTTTTTACCCTGTACAAAAGGTACAGGGTTTGAGCCTGCATACCTCTAGCCACCAGGTGCAATACATGGACACACACACACACACACACACACACACACACACACACACACACACACATATCCAAAACTGCCCCACTAGTCCTGCTGAATAATGCATCCAATTTCTGAATAAGATTACAAAAATAATAAACTAAAACCTTCACTAATAGCAAGTAACTTACCCCAGAATTAAGACTTTCCAAACAGGTTAAGAGTACAACTGGTTATAGGAAACAAGGTAGGATCAGACTATACTTAGAAGTAGGACACATCCCACCTCCATCTAGTATTAAGTGAATACAGGAGGAAATAGGATCTTGAATAAATACCACAACAGGAAATTGTCACAATTGGAGGAATTATAAAAAGCACTACATTCAATCATAGTGATTATGTCAACTAATAGCAGCTCTTACCAGTCTAGACCCTTCCACAAACAATGAAGCCTTCCTTGATCTGCTACTAAACAGTATACCTAATAAATTCAGAAATGTTGCAGTACTTCCCAATGCACTTTGTGACAGTCTCTCCATTCAAGTAATTGTTGATTATGAAATCCCAAAAGTTCTAAGTAAAATATATTCTGTCATTCTTTCTCTGATTCCATTGAAGATCAGTTGGCCTCTATGCTAAATAATATAGAATGAACTTGTATATATCATGAAATCAGTCCCTTCCCAGTACTTAGTTTATTTAGCTAAGTTATATTATCAGGTCTAGGCAAATTATTCCCTGTAACTCTGGCATTATTAGACAGTATGTGATAACCACGCTTCTCATTAACCACCTGTCTAAAGCAAAGCGTGAACCATGTTTTTCATTATGTGGCCCTTTTCCTGCACACACTCATCATAGTACAATCACAAATAGAGTGCCCTTGTAGAGTGGAGCCATCTACTTGTCTGAAAAGTAAGCATTTACAGACAATTCTTAAAGCCACTTCCCTCCCACTTGTAGAAATGATAACAGCCACTTACTGTTTCTCACACTTTTACACAATCCACGTGTATACTGACCACATACACTCTCATGCCTGAGATGGATGTTAGTTTATGTAAATGTGAAAAGAAAATTCTGTCTCAAACCTTACAGTATGCAAATATCGGTCTCCCCAAAACGTTTGTAGTTGCCTAAAAGTACTCTTGGAAGTGTGTTCACTGTCAGTTATTGGAAATGTATCCAGTCCTGCTCGCGATGTCCTGCTGCATAATACATCCAGTCCTGCTGAATAATGCATCCACTGCTTGCCCCAAACATGCAGCTGCTCTGCTCCCTGAAATAAATTCAATTGTGCAATTGCAAAGATATATCCACTCCACTCCTGCTTGTGCATTGCCCCAAAACATGTCCTGCTCGCTCTTGCAATGCAATGAATGCGTTTGCGGTTGCTATATCTAAACGTGTAATCCGTAATACATCTAAACTGCTGCTAATACAACTCCAAATGTTTCCCGCTTGCCGGAAATGATGATGTGTGCTCAAGGAGCTCAATTCTGACTGGCTGATAGCCCTGATAGCCCTGACAGAGCTGACGTCATCGCGCCCATGATGACGTCACCTCCGACAGCGCGAACTTCGAAAAATAAATAAAACTTCAAGAAACTACTCGAGAATCGTGGCACCTCTTCATGTGGACCCCAAAACCCATGGTTGAGAGTTCTGATGCAGCTGAATCATTCAGCTTTTGAACCATGGCTTTTTTTTTTTAAATGAGATGTTCTGCAAAAGTGGGGGGGGCTCCCCTCCCCTTTTGCTCTATGATTCCAGCGCCCATGTCCACTTTGAGCATTTGAAAAGGTGGCAACCCCATGGATTGATGGTAAGTTGGTGCCCATGATTTTTTCGGCAACTCACACCACTCTGAAGACTGAACATAAGAAGGTGAACACCTCGCATATCTTATCATGGTTCCCTTCATAACACCTAAAGCCCTACATTTGGACAGTTCCTGTTAAATGTAAACATGTGTTTCCAAACTTGATATTAACAGGAACTGCATTCTGCAATGTTGGTATTCCCTTAAGCAGAACACTGTTTTGATGATGCACTTAACAAGTCGTGGAAGCTTATCAGTTAGTAGGTGCAGTGAATAAAGGAGAGCCATTAGAACTGTGTAAAAAATGGATAAATGGAATCTGTAGGAAATAAATAGTACTCAGAGGTTTAAACTGGTAGTACATGGAATGGGAAGCTAACCTACAGGTTGAGCCTTAGGTTTTGCTGAAGCTTGATATTCCATGTCTTTCTATCATTTTCCCCTTGTCATTCCCATTCTTATAAGGTGGCTCTTCCTTTGCTTATTCCTCCAGCACTTCCTGTCTGTTGAATATGGAATAACCCTGTGCAGTTGGAATACATTCTCATGCTGTTATACCTCACTTTGGTCATCCTGTCAGAGGTTATTAACTTCACTGTATTAATGTATCTTGTACTGTAAATAATAAATGTAAACATTGCTGGGTTGCAGTTATGCATTCGTTCACATTCATATTTAAAGTCAAATAGGATACCTTTATGCCTGAAAAGCTTCCTGGTGTACCTGTCATTCATTGATTTATTTTGATAACCCGATGAATAAACCTGACCAGTAGTAATTCTTTATTAGCCACAAGCCATAAAATTATAAGAGACGAGTTGTTTAGATGCAGTTGGAAAGGCTTCATGTCAGAAATGTACAGCACAATACTGTGGATCCCACAACTTTCAAAACTAAAGTGCAGTTCTGTGTTCTGTTACAGTGACAGCAAATTGCAAAACTCGCTATTTACATTTTTTGCATGGGAGCCTTACCCCTTTTGTATCACATGCTTCCTGATCCCTTAACTATCTCTATTTTGGAGAAATGTTCTTATTTTCAAGTCTGATTTAGAATATCCCCATTTTTGGAGACGTGTTTTCAGGCTTGATTTAGCCCTTCTCACAATATTCATAATCCCCTACATCACATGTGATTTTTGAAACTGTCTACTATACAGAAAACCACACTACGAGGACAACATACTAGTGGCAACAACAATTTAAAGAACATGGTAACTTTTCTTGTACCTCCCTTTTTCTGAAGAGAAAATAAATTATCTTGTGTGGTGGAATTTTGCGATATAGTTCATCACAGTCTATAGATTTTACACAGCCTTTTTGATAACTTGCTTATATTTTTGCACCACTTTTTGTAGCTCTTTAAATGCGTTTCTGTAGTATCCCACATTCCTATTGGAAGTAGGAAGAGTTGTATACTAGGTGGTATTCACATTTTATGCTAATTAGATGCCCAGATTTTTGGCTTGGACGTTCCTGATTTTCAAAGGCCTTTACACATTGTCTGTGGGTTGAGAGTTATGCACACAGCCCTGTTGCTTATATGTACTGACTTCAGAATCACTGCACCTCAGGGAAGGGGAAATATTTCAAGATATGGCAGTCTCAGAGTTAGTATACATTCCTCCTGTTTGTACTTAATTGTCACTGATCCCTAGACTGCATTTACAGCACTTGAACTTTCAGTTGGACTCCCATTTAAAGTGAAGATATCACCTTTGTAAAATGTTTATATAAAAAAAATGAAGAAGCATAGCTGAGCTTACAAAATGCACTTCTAATGTGCAAAGTAGATTAAAGAAGTACCAGTGCAGCATCAGCAAGAAGACAAAACTAAGACCAGGTCGAATCAAATTCACGTCAAGATCAATGTCAAAATCAGTGCCAATTTCATAGGTTAGTACTAGGCTAACTGCTCTACCGAGTCATTTTAAACCTAGCCAATTATTCCTTGTGAGACTCAAACCCTGCACCTTGTGTTTGTAAGGCAAACACCTCAACTATTAGGCCACCCTCCCAGTCAGTGGAAACTTCTCAAAGAATCTGCCTTGTGTTGAATTTAGAGTCGTCTGAAGGACTTAAAATTGCCTCTCCACATTTGCTGACTGATGTCTTACAGTGCATACTGCTGTCCCATATGATCTGATAACTGTAACCATGTCTTCCTTCACCACGTTCTGCCTCTTTGCTTCTCCTTCATATTTTTTCTCCACTAAGGTTGTCGCTATTCCTCTAATACTGCTATACTATAAATATTAATTTATAGTAGGTCTACAGTTAGCAGTTCTACTGACAGATTCACCCTATTTTTCTTTATACCTTGTTCAAAACCAATACTAGCTTACAAGCTAAATACCAAAATAATCCTCAGAAATTCTGGACCACTTTAAATAAAATACTACAACCAGGTCAAACTAAGACCCCTCAACCAACAGCAAGTAATCCCCTAGAATGTATTGCTACCCAGTTTAATAAATACTTCATTGACTCTATCAAAATCCTTACTAACCAAAACTTCCCATCACTGCCCATCAACCTAACGTCTCTACTAGATAATAGCAGCACATTCTCCTTAAAACGAGTCCCAACCTACAACATACACAAATACTTGCTCAGGCTAAAACCCACAACCCTGGCAGCTGACAACCTACCCACAACATACTTAAAAATAGCAGCTGAAGCCATCGCCTATCCAGTTTCCCTACTAATTAACCATTCCATTCCAAGCAACGCATCTCCAACCTCTGGAAAATCGCTCACATCATACCCCTATACAAAGGATGTCCCTCCACCAACTTCTCTTAACTATCGGCCCATAGCAATCCTATCCCCTCTATCAAAAATCCTTAAAGGTGTGTTCACATCCAAATACTTAACCATCTCCTAGACAACAAATTACTTAGAAATACTCAGCATGGCTTTCACCCCTACCATAGTACTACCACAGCCCTTATTAGCTTCACTAACACCATCAGTCAACTTAGAAATAAAGGTGAGCTAGTATCAGCAATCTTTTTAGACTTATCAAAAGCCTTCAATACAGTGTCTCATAACAAACTGCTGACTGCCTTGTCCAAACTGAACCTAAGCTACTCCACTCTAGCCTGGTTTCAGAACTACCTCATAGATCGGCAACAAGCAGTACGGTGGAAGAAAGCTCTTTCTCCCTTACTACCAGTGACTATGGGCGTGCCTCAAGGGTCTTTTCTCGGTCCCCTCCTTTTTAACCTGTTTAGAAATAATCTCCATAATGCTACAACTCTAGCCACTCTTATACAGTATGCAGACGATTCCACTGTCATATGTTCTGCCCCAACTCCACCTGAACTACAGAACTTAACCCAAACATCCGGCAGTGCTATTGAGTCATTGTTAGCAGATACCCAATTAATCTTGAACCCATATAAAACTAAACTCATGCTCTTCCACTCCATTAAATTCAAAACCCAATCCACTTACTTCAACATCACATCCAGTAATAAGACTTGAAATGAACCAGTACCATCCACCCAACTTCTCGGTGTTGTTATTGCTCAAAATCTGAAGTTCGACTTGCACATTGCTCAGACTGTAAAAAAAGTACACCAGAAAATAGATCCCTTATACAGATGCAGAAACTAACTAACCACAAACTCCAGAATAACCACAGCCAGAACTCATCTTCTGTCAACTTTACTATATGCCTCACCCATCCTTACTAACCTGTCCAAATCAGACATAAGCAAGCTAGATGCCTGGTATAGATAAGGTAGCTAAATTTGCCACTAGCTGTCTTCCTAGAACCCATCACTGAAAGGCCCTAAGACAACTATCTTGGTTAGAACTACCCCACCAACTCATTCTCCCAAAAATCTCTACTGCCCACCAAATGTACTATAGACCCGATTAAACACCAGCTCTACAAGGCCTCCTCAATCCCCATATAAGTATCTGTCCACTAAGTTCCACTAATAAAGCTCTAATTGAAGTAACCAGGAGTAAAATAGCACAGGTGACTCTCTATACTCCTACTACATTGCTAAACTGTGGAATGCCTTACCACTTGAAATTAGAACCATAACTAGCTTAAAAATCTTCAAGCATCACATTAAAGCCCACCTCACCAGTTCCTGGACTTGTACATGTACTGGGCATGGGTAGCCCAAACCATGGAACTAGCTGATTTTAAAAGTTTAATTGCATATGTAATGAGCAATGAATTTAAGCCATATGACTACCTTATGTTATAACATTTCTTTCTCACTGTTAATATCTGCCAGATTTTAAATCTTCAGTTTGCTATGCTACATGTATACAAGACTAAGTATTGTAATTGCACTCTTATTGTATACAATGTCACTACCTGTTACTACTGTAAGAACTGTCTTCTAGAAGCATTGTTATACAAGATTATTGGTCTCGTCTCCCACTTGACTAATTTACTATTATGAGTGTCTGCTACTAGTTTTTTCTTTATTGTATTATACAATTTTCTTTCTACTAACAAAATAGTTTACTAACAATGGAGCTTTTCTCCCCGGGCCTCCTCAGAAAAAGGGTTTTATGGCCAGTCGGACTCTCCCGGTAAACGAATGTAAAATAAATAAATAAAATAAAAAGTTTGCAAGTGAAGTGTATATAGATAATGGTTGTATTTGTTTGTTTTATAGGTGCAGGATCTTTTCTCTCAGTTACATGACTTCTCAGCAAAAGGTGTTAGGTTTCCTGTCATTATTTCCTGAGCTATCCACTCAGTCTCAATTTCAGATGTCTCTAACAGTGGTTATTTTAATGCTATTTGATTCTGCTTAGGAATTAAGGGCAGTGCAATGGATGATTTGCAGTTTGAGCTTCTGCTGTGCAAAAAAAATCTGATATGTAATGGGCAATAAAATGTTAGAAGCCATAAGACAAATTCCTTGATAAATCAATGTGGGATTTGCAGGTCTAATATGGTACGCATTAAGTTGTTGGAGTAATACAGATATAACAGATGAAGGAAAAATCATTGTCATGTTTAATTTTTAAGCAACAGTGTAGGGATTGATAATTTGTACTTGGCATGCAGTTGTGTAGTAATGACAAAATGTTTAGCATTTGTTACTTTTGTCTGTACATTTCACTATTTTCTGTCTTCCAGAAGTGAAAATATTCATTGTCTGCAGTGTAGAACTGTACTGTCTGTGCCTGTCGTGTCTTTGTCTTACCATTTAGTAGCCTTATTAAAAGTACTGACGTGTACTGTGGCTGAGTGTATGAATTCAGTCTGGGGTATTAGCTCAGTCTCCACTGCAGAGTCCCTTCCAGACCGGACGTACCTGGTTATCAAAGTGAAACCGCAAACTGCTACATCCATAGTAAGCTGAAGTAGCATTGCCAGATGAACAGGGATATTTTCATTTATTAGCTGCGTATCTTTTTTGTAAATATCTGTATAATATTGCTATACATACACATTACGCCATTACTTTGTTCTCCACTACTGCATACTGGTGTTGTATTCGCTCTTCAGAATCCTTATTACTTTTTGCTTTAAGGCATATATCTTTTGTATTTGTCATCTTCATCTTTATCTTCTTCTTCTGTCCTCTTCAGGCTGAGACTGGTCATTTGTAATCAGTGCTCTACCTCAGTTAAATTTTGTATGCAGCTCAAGAGATGAGTTAATTACCTACACCTTCTAATAAAAGTAAAACAATGTGTATAAAACCTTTGCTTTTTTCAAAGTTGCAGTACAACCAAGGAAAGAGCAGCTTTGATTTAGAACACTACCCCACCAGATGCGCAGTAGCAAGTACTGCCCAAACCCCTCCCAAGATCCTGCACATGATGTTATTTGTTACTGTACGTCTGAATAAACATAAGAAGACCTTTGTCAGCAAAATGAATATTCAAAGTATTGAATTGTAGTTCATTCAAAATAGTTGAATGTACATGCTGCTGTAACTGCGCAGTCTTTTTTTTTCTTTTGGCTGTTCCCATTAGGGGTCGCCACAGCGGGTCATCTGTTTCCATTTCTTCCTATCCTCTGCATCTTGCTCTGTCACACCAACCACCCACATGTCCTCTCTCACCACATCCATAAACCTTTTCTTAGGCCTTCCTCTTTTCCTCTTACCTGGCAGCTCCATCCTTAGCATCCTTTTCCCAATATACCCAGCATCACTCCTCAGCACATGTCCAAACCAGCGCAATCTCGCCTCTCTGGCTTTGTCTCCAAACCGTCCAACCTGGGCTGACCCTCTAATATACTTATTCCTAATGTTGTCTACCGTCATCACACCCAGTGCATAAAATGCCAAGTATAGTATAATATATAAATATATACGCATACAGAAAGTGTCAGCAGCCCAAGAAGGCATCTTTACTGTGTGTATGTAATTTTCTAAAAATATAGAGAAACAAGCTAGTAGAAAAGCTGTCTGTTAATTACATAAAAAAACTGAATGCAATACATTCAAAATAGTACACTTTAACATTCATTCATATGTATTTCTAGCACCGTATCTGTGCTGCGTCAGCTAAATATTGTTCACAGATATTATGAGATGTATTGCAAATAGTAAGTATAGTGCAATTAGTTAATTGTTCAAGCAAGCTTCTGACCTGGATCGGAACGCAACACATAAAGGCCGAACAGAAGCAACTGTAGTTCTTGGTAAAAAGCAGCAGCTTTCATGCTACTTCTGTAATGTGGCGTGCACAGCACTTGGCATCAGAGAGAGTACATAAAAACATACTTCTGTAATGTGGCATGTGTAATGTGGCGTGCACAGCACTTGGCATCAGAGAGAGTACATAAAAACATACTTCTGTAATGTGGCATGCACAGCACTTGGCATCAGAGAGAGTACGTAAAAACATACTTCTGTAATGTGGCGTGCACAGCACTTGGCATCAGAGAGAGTACGTAAAAACATACTTCTGTAATGTGGCGTGCACAGCACTTGGCATCAGAGAGAGTGTGTAAAAACATACTTCTGTAATGTGGCGTGCACAGCACTTGGCATCAGAGAGAGTACGTAAAAACATACTTCTGTAATGTGGCGTGCACAGCACTTGCATCAGAGAGAGTACGTAAAAACATACTTCTGTAATGTGGCGTGCACAGTACTTGGCATCGGAGATAGTACGTAAAAGTAATGTGGCGTGCACAGTACTTGGCATCAGAGAGGGTACGTAAAAGTAATGTGGCGTGCACAGCACTTGGCATCAGAGAGAGTACGTAAAAACATACTTCTGTAATGTGGCGTGCACAGTACTTGGCATCAGAGAGGGTACGTAAAAGTAATGTGGCGTGCACAGCACTTGGCATCAGAGAGAGTATGTAAAAACATATGTTAGTAGAAAGCACAAATTTCGCTTGTCTAAAACGCAATTCACAAACTATCAGAAAAGGAGAATATGAATCCCTGACTGAATTATTATTTTCTGCTTTCAAAATGGTTTTATGTGCTGCATATATTTGGGGAACTGGGTCTTGGTGTGATGTGTGTATTCATATTTCATTTGCTGGGATGTGGGTCTGGGTGTTTAATGCCTTACAAGATATGCTGTTCAAAGTGTTGTGGAGTACTGTACAAAACTATACTAAAGAAACATAGGGGGGGTGCAGCAGGGCCCCTGCAAAAGCGAATACTATACAAAACTATAAAAAAGAAACTGATTTTTATGAAATAACTTTAGCAAAAAAACACAGAATAACTCCCCCGGAATGAACTTTTTTTTTTCCAGAATGGCACAGTACAACCACATAATGAATATTCACAATGCCACTTGCAAATCTGCATGGCTTGTCAATCATGCATGATTACCATGCAATGTCACATGGTCTTGACCGGTCAATCAAATTTGCCACACCCATTTCTGCACAGAAATGCCAGTGGGGTAGTATTCTAATACAAAGCCGAAAGAGCTTTTCTGGTTAGAAGATAGTAGAGTTGGAATGCTGTCACTAGCTGATACTGAAACGCAGATGTTGGGGTTACATCTAGAGCAGCTGGTGACTGAAGCAGACAGTGGTAGTGCTATGCCAGACTATTGAGGATGTGCACTACCATTTATTATGTCCATATTTCTTGAGCATAACCATAACTGTCAGCCTCTTGTCCCAAGAATCAGAAGGACACAGTCGTGTTACAGAAGGCATTCATATTGAATGCCATTATGTGGAATCTATGCTGCTGAAATCACTTTGGGCAATCCTTAAGGCTGCACTTCTCAACTCTGTTTGGGGGTGCAGGGGCTGGCTTGCCCCCTGCAAAAAAAAAAATAAGATTTTTGTAAAAATTGCCAAAAGTGGTATTTGCAAATGTATTTTCAGTAAAATGGCATTCACTGTAAATGCCTCTGATTTATTGACGTGAATCCAAGTTGGAGCTGTGGTTTACAAATTTGGTGGCAGGCCCTGAATGTTTATTTCTTGTACAGAAAGCAGACCATGTAAGTGGATTTGTGTAGTAGTGCAGGTTTTGATGAAGGGACAAAAGCATGACTCTCTGAAATTTGGTATAAATTTATACTGCCAGAGCTCATGCCTCAGGTTTATGAAGTAGGTTCATAACTTTTTAGGCAGTGTCAAGAATCAACAAAACGGCATATTGGTGTTGGAAGGGTCTACCGGAATCATTTTAGTACCTATCACCAGCACTTCAGCTGGTAGAACAAGAAAATTGGCAAGGTATGCTTAAAATATTGGAGCTTAACTTTGCTAATCAACTATCAGAGTCCCAATACTGTGTCCATAGTGGGTCAAAGATGACTGTAAGACCTTGGGCCTTGGAAGGAAAGTCACTTAAGAGCAAGTCAAGATCTGTACAGCATATGCCACTGACTGATGTACAACAATGGAGTGATGAAGCTCACAGAGGCCTGGGTACAAGGGGGTGAGGGTAGGGAGTGGCTGAAAACCAATCTGAATGGACCAGATTAGATAGCAGGATAGAAAGGGAGAGAGTGGAATAGAAATGTGGTTGGAGGGAGGAAGGGTTAGAATTTATGTACTGTGACTCTGTTTGTGTGTGTGTGTGTGTGTGTGTGTGTGTGTGTGTGTGTGTGTGTGTGTGTGTGTGTGTGTGTATGTTATGCTAAGATCCCCTTCATCATGACTCTAACATTGAATTACAAAACTAGAACAGCAAAATTATCCTAGTTGTTTCAAGAAATGTAAAGTACAAATCTACAACAAATCAGAGGCTGTGTATTATGCCTTAACATTATCTTCTATAAAGTTCTTCAAGCGGTCTAACTGCAGTGTATATGTTAATTATGCAGGACACAAAGGGTTATTATTGTTAAATCTGTATGGCAGTATTGTGGTTCATACATTTCCTCATGAGCTTGTTTATTTTTAGGAGAAGTTTCTGCACAGAATTTGCAACACAGAACACCACAGACATGACTCACAGCTGGATGTGTTTAAATGAAAGAACATGCAAGCTATTAAATAAGTTAGCAGATCAGCCAGGGAAACCCATGCTGTGCTTTGCCTGTGGATAAGAGGAATGTTTCATTGTGTCATGCATCTGATGGCTTTTCACCTTTCCATTCCAGCATATTTTTTTAAAAATCAGAGTTGTAATTTGCTATATTCTAGCAAACTTTGCAATTGTTTCTCATTATAATCTCTCCTTTGACAATCACGTTGCCAAAGTGGTTAGAAAGACCTTCTATATAGCCCACCTTATCATGAAAGGGTTCACATCTAGATCAAGAGACGTCATTGTGCCCCTCTACTCATCACTTATCAGGCCCATAATTGAGTACAATGCCCCATTTGGGATGTACCTTACCAGACACCTTCAGCAACTGGAAAGACCCCAAAAGTAACTCACCAAGAGGATCAAGGGGCTCAAACAGATGCCCTATGCAGTTCAGCTAAAGAAACTCCAGCTCTACTCAGTTGCGTACTGCCTACTCAGAGGCGATCTGTGTCTGACGCATAAAGCCATGTCCAACCCAGAATTAATGGACATGCTTCACCTCAGGAAATCTAAATCCCTTAGAGCTACATGCTCCAGGGACCTGAACCTCAACACAGAAATAAATAGGACATGCTGGAGAGACAGATTCATATCCCAGAGGCTCCTCTCACTCTGGAACAAAATCCCAATCCATGTCAGACAGAGCCCCTCACTGACCCTCTTCAAGAGAAATCTTGACGAATGGATGGGAGATCGTAAGTTTACCCCTGGGATCTCTTCTGTGTCGCTGCTTGACAGAGGTACAGT
Organism: Protopterus annectens; assembly: GCF_019279795.1. Lineage (NCBI taxonomy): Eukaryota > Metazoa > Chordata > Ceratodontiformes > Protopteridae > Protopterus > Protopterus annectens. Next base: position 281,970,338 of record NC_056747.1, read on the forward strand.
AAACAAATCTTAAAAGGGCTACCTTCTGTGACCTACTATACAAAGGCACAGTCAACTAATCTAAAAGAGTGGCGAAAGCCAAACATACTCTGGCTAGGCTTATAAATGCCCTAGGGCAGATAGCCTAGTATCAACCTATGAACCTATTACAAAAGGAAAGTAGGAGAAGCGTAAACTCTGACTCAGTGCCAGGGTCTGCGGTTCAATTCTGATCTCTGATCACTGTGTTCATGAAGTATTTATGTTCTCTGTTCTTGTCTGTTAGTATGTGTTTACATTTACCCTTGTGGTCTAGGCCAGGGCTTAAAGTGGTATATTTTATATTACATTTGTTAACTGGGTAGGTCAACTGGTCCTAGGACCATTTTCAGTCAAAGCAATGATGTTATAAAAATGACAAGTATATACAGTTGGTTAACATACCTAAAGAATACATTAGCAATGAAAAATGTTTTAAAAAGTTGATGTGAGGCAACAAATAATGTTGTGTGGATATGAGATAAATGCATCAAGAAAATTAGATGCTTTGAGGAAACAGTAGAAATGCAAATGCAGACAAATAATTTGAGCAGGGTAACAATCCTTAGCCAAATATTGTGAACAATATGGCATGTGACATGACCAGTCTTGTCTGTCCCATAAATTATTTACATGCAAGCACAGTTTTCATCTGTAGTTGTGAGTTTATGTCATGGACTTGCTTCATTCTAAGACCCATATGCAGTTGCATATTGTGTTCCCCTAGTGTTGATTTATATTATAAGGTCTACATTGAGCAGTGTATGGCTCCAAATGTCTAGATTATATACAAAGCATTACAAGCCATGTAAATTGCAATTGCCATAATTAGAACGCTCAGTGGTAGGAAAAGTGTATAACATTGTGCCTAGTTTTCATGGTATTCTACAGTGGAGTATATGGATGCATGTGAAGTCACTGACAACACTTAGTGTGATTCAAGTCCACAGAAAATTATTTTTTTCTTGAGGGGCAATTTATAAGTATCAACTCCATGATTGCTTAACACTGTGAAAAAGTGCAACCTTGATGATCATGTTTTTTAATTGACTTTGATTTTCACAAGTAGCACTCGAAGTGTGCCTGTCTTAAGCGAATTGACTGACACACACGGGCAACCACTAATAGTCTATTACTTGTAACAATGACTTTATTTCATAAGATTAATATTTCCCTTTGAATGTACTGTATACATTGTCTTTTTATTTGGGACACTTTTAAAACTGGTTCTTTAGACAAATGAACTTATGAGCTTAATGTCGTTTTCCTGAAATTGGTAATCTCTATCCCTTTCTCTTTCTATGAGAGAGTACATGCTACATTGGGGAAAAGACCAACTTTATTTCTGATGGCTATTCATAAATGAGGAAGATTAACACAAGTCGTATTGCAACAATTTATCTAATCTCATCAGTCTGCTCCCTTCTATTTGTGGCAAATCTTTACCTGGATTGCCTTTTTTGGGCAAAGTAAATGTACTGTCGTCCAACTATTTTTGTTCTGTTGTCAGTGTTGTTCATACTTTTTGTCATTGGGCAATATCATAACAAAAAATAGTACCCAGAGCCCATAGAGTGGACACGTGGCTGGCCGGTATAGTTCTGTAGTTTGGAAACAATGTATGAGAGACTTACACACTGGGATGCTGGAAGCAAGATTATTTGCATATCACTTATTCTTCTGTTACCCGAATGGGATGAATTAGGTATTAAAGAATGACTGTAGCATTATTGCAAGCTACAATTATTTTTGGGAAAAAATAATTATACTATAGCAAGCATGTTTAAAAAATCCTCTCCTCTTTGAAAGGAGCAGGCTTGTAATCAAGTCACACTTTTGGACAGTTTTTTTTTTTTTCCAGAAGTGTAGCTTTGTTGTGTTTTTTATTTCAGTGAGGTGGTTTGAGTTTTCCCTGCATGGGCCTTATTAGGGTTTGTTGTTTGGTGTGTTTAATTTACTTTGCTACATCTGTTGTTTGAGTTCACTCTTCTACTGTTGGACTTTGTACGGAAACAGAGTAGCCTTTTATGGATGTCTGCACTTCATGGTCGTGCAACCCTGGAGTTTGTGTATTTTAGAAAAGAGAATGCATGTGGAGAGTAAAACTTAACAGTTTTGTGGTAAATCAGTATTTGAACTACATTGTTTTATTTGTTTCAACTTTTTGTCAATATTGGTAGATTCTAGTGACAAATGTGATCCCTCCTAATAATGGACTTCCATCAAATTTTGTTGCCATGGCACGCCTTCTATAGCTTTAGAGAACAGTTTATTTTTTGTTCCGTTTTCAATGCAGGACTGCAGTGACGTGCAAAAGGATTTTTGCAAGGGGAAGAGGGTGGTATCCAAGTAGAGGTGTTGCACTGTTTCTGGCAAAATCCCACCTGAGTTGAATAATGCATTACAGTACAAGATTTTTATGCTTATATTAGACAATATGCAACAGTACTTTTGTACGGAGAGTTTATAACCATGACTTTGATTGCAGTGAGGCTAAGTTGCACCTTTTTTAAAAGAAAAGCAAAACTTGCATGGAATGAGCACTTCTCTTTGCTAGATTGTTTTGTTTGGTTGTCTTCACATAATGTTAATGTACCCACTTTCCACTCTTAAGATGTCATCTGTCTCAGGGCAACATTTGATATTAACAGTAAGATTATCAATGTAAATTGGCAGCCAAAAATAAAGGGGTGATATTTCTGCATTTATACAGTTTTTCATCCAGAGTAACAACATGTGGAGGAAAAGGTGAATTCCATCAGTGGACAAATTGCCAGGTTTTATGGTGCTGTCCTTTACAAAATTACATGTGTATAGGAACATCACGGTACTATAGACTTCTGATGCAAACTAGGATCATCCATGCTCAGAACTCGTTAAGCAGAGTAGTAGATGGAATGTACAGCAACAGAAATATACCCAGAAAGATGCACAGTTTGGGGGGGGGGGGCCTTCTAATTCCCAAGTATGTGCACCTCATTGCATTTATAGAGGTTTATGTTCATAGAGTAATAACTTGCCTGCACAGTATACCCTTTACTTCTGTAAGGGCTGTGATTTATGCACATTTTTTAACCTTCACAAAACAAAAAAAGTTCATTGTGACTATTTATTGTCTTTTTCTTTTACCCACGCAGTGTGTTTTGGGACCTGTACTGTGCAGCACCTGACAGAAGAGAGACATGTGAGCATTCGAGTGAAGCGAAAGCCTTCCATGACTATGTGAGTGAAATCCTTTATCTGCAGAAGGAAATGTCAAGGCAGTTTGAGCTGATTTTTTGTGAAGTGCTGGTTCTTAAATTGTAAAATATTTTTGTGTTGCATTTAATGAGAATCTCATCTGTGGACTTTGGCTTGATGCTGTTCTTTGGTTTTGGTTATATTCAGAGTTTTCTGCTGTTTTGCCGTCTTTTTAACCTGAAAGCTGCTGCACAAAGGCAAATTATGAAGGCAATTTTTTCTTAAAAAGAAAAAAAAACACTACCATATGTGTCATATACTTAAATAAGTGTTGTTTTCTGTGCAGCCTTTTCGCACAACAGCATTGTTTACATTTTGCAAATCATCATAAACAGGTAATATTGTATTAAATTTTTGCTCAGCTGAAGGTAGACATCTGTTACTACACACCGTAGAATCCCTTGTAAATGGTGACATCTGAGAAGTAGGCAGACGTGAAATACAGCAGACAATACTGCATCTAATGCCAAGCCAGTTATTTTCCAGATGTGCTTTTCTTCAACCCAGGGAAGGCGTTTGCACCAGCAAAAGTTAACTCCCTGCAAGGCATTCCCTTTCTGCTCTCTACAAGGTGTTGCAGTGTCATTCAAAGGATTCTGGGATTTCAGGAAGTAGATATCATGAAATGTATGTCATACATTTTGTTGGTGTGAACTGTTGAATCCGCATTTGCTGTTGACAGTTAAACTTTAGAAACACATTGTGGCTGATAAAAATAGCTAAGAATTGGCAAGGCTGTGAAATGTAGCTTTTGAACAAGAATTGGCCTTTATGTGAAGACCAAAAAAAACAAACTGTAAGATGTAGCGTTGGAAGGTTATAGCTGTAATTTTTGAACTAGCTGACAGTGTTGCACAGCCAAGTAGTACACACACCCAGCATTAGGACTGTAGATGTAACGCATATTGTTAAGTGATGAACTGTCACCAGTTTAAGTTTCATACTAACAGGCCCCAGAGGTGTGAGTAACAGGGAGATTAGAGTAAATGTGTTGCTGGGCCTCACCAGCTGTTAATTTGCTGTCTGCAGAATAGCCAAATTGACCATCTGGGCTGTGACTGACCAAGGTCTGTGAATACTGTGGTCCCTGGTATGACTGGGTGCAGGGTAAGGAGTTGGTGAATGTTTTGAAAGCAGTTTCATTTTCACTGGGAGAAAGCATGAAATGGTTCATTTATCACAGCCATCTCTGACAGGAACTAGGAAATTGTAAATGCAGTGAAATCAGTGTGCATCTAAGTGGACTATGAAAAGAGCACACAGCTGTTTATATGCCCATGGGAGAGCAAAGGGGAAGATGAGAGCTAAGGCTTGCTGAGTTTATCGTTTGCATGGGGGGTTAGGGTCAGGGCTAGACACTGACCTTTGCCATGCATTTTGTTGAATGTTATTTGTGAAGATGTTTACTGTGATTGGGGCCCTAGTTAGAGATAAAATAGAGTGAGTGAGATTGAAAGATGTTTAAAGATGGACTGCGGGTATACAAATTAATTGATGGGTTTATCAAAATGAAATTCAGTGAATCAACACAAGTAGAAAGCAGAGTTTTCCTGTGTATGTGGTTGTTTGTGTGCGTGACCTGATGAAGTCTTTGCCTTGTTTTTGTATTAGAATGTGTGGGGCGGCTGTCCCTCTTCTCCCTAGTACTCTGAGTTTCGGGAAATGTCCATTTCTCCCATGGTACAGTGATGTCTGAGGTCATTATATTAAGTAAGGGACTCTGGGAGCATGAACCCTGTTTGGGTGTGTGGGTGTCCCCTGCCTCCCACGTATAACACTTTTTCATTAAACAGGGCTTATTCCGAGAAAAATGATTTTGGTAGGTCTGAAGTGGTTGTCAGTGAATCTTATTTTGTCAAAAGTGACCTGCAACTAAACATGCAGTCCCTTTGGAGGCAAAAATAAATTAGAAATGTTCTTAAAATCCATCTGTAGTCTACCTCCAAACCGAGGACAGCAAATTTATATAATTAAAAAGGATGTAGCTTTCTGAAAAAGGTTGGTAGAAATTGTTAAAGGGCATTTTTTGCCATTATGAATTGAAAATCGTTCACCCTGGATGAGCAGTGGTCTTCACATACATGTTGTTGCTGTGCCTTGCATTGCAGAACTACTGGAACAGATAATTGGCAATTTATAAAGATGTTAAAAAGTAAAATAAGTTTGGCATGAATGAACCAGCCATATTTGGAAGAAACAGCTTGATTCATTCAATGGTACAATGAGCCATTAAAATAGAGAGGGTTGTACCACCATTAAACCCAGACTACGGAGTCCCCACCACAAACACTTTCTGCTGTAGTCTGGATTTACAAAGTCTGTGCCATATTAGGGTTTAACTAACATTGCTGAAGAATTTCAGTTACTAAAGCATTCTTCTTGCTGTTTAGCGTAATTATGAGAACATGTACAACCTAAGGTTGAGTTACTTAATTACAAATTTGTCAGTGTACCTTAAAAGTTGTATCTGTGAACTCGAGTCAGGATTTAAAGTCAAAAAGGATTTGCAGTGAACAAGGGTAGCATGTATTTGCAGTTGCTGTGTAGTTACTGAAGTATTACGTTCAGACTTAATTCCAGTGTTTCTTAGCACAGATTTGTGACGGACACATAAGGATTATTTGAGAAACATTGTATCTTAAAAGGACAGTTTCATCCAGAAGTTGAAAGTATTCTTTTCATAATGTCTTCCTATTTTTGTGAATCAATAATGCAGTAGTAATTTTAGTAATGTTCTTAATTTATTATATATCCAAAATAGCTGTGAATGGGACTGGCGTGTTGGTTCAGTTTTGTTCTGTGCTGCTTGCTCCCACAATGCAGTTTGCTCTCATACTGCGAGAGAGAAAAGCTGCAATAAGCTAAGGTGGTTTGTGTCTGCATTTAGTTGTAATGGCAGTGCTGTGTGAGTCACTGGCTTCTTGGTCTTCTTCTGGAAGTAATATCAGTATGTCTTTTTCATTGAATTACTTTGATTTGTGCTTTTGAGTTTAATTGTAAACTGATGAAAGGTCTTTCATGTTGTGTTTAAATATTCCAGATAAATCAGCTCACCTTTGTTTCATTTAGGTATCCAGAGATGTGCTAGCAAATACTCATGCCAGTCCAACACTGTCTTCATTAGTTGTAAAGAAGTTGCAGTGCTCAGTTTTCTGTGCTGGACGTTTGACACATCCTGGACTTGGTAAAGCACAGTCACGTGACTTTTAGGATTATATTAGGTCCCTAATCTTGTGTAATTCAATGGATAAAAACAACACTTTACTAGCCAAAACTGAGAGTACTTAATGAGGATGTTTATGTAGTGCTCCAGTGTAACAGATTTCTGCTCTTCCTGTAAGGATTTGTCTGTCAGCTAGCTCTATGAAACAGAATTGCACTTCATCTGTACTGTGCGCTTTGTAACACTTTACTAGCTCAGAAAAACAAGTGTTTGGATGTAAAAACTGTGCATAGTAGCTAAACTTGAAAACTACATAAAGTATGTTGTCTCCCCATGCTGTGCAGGTTAAGATGAATTTCTTTCTGGAACAATGAAAGAAGAGAATAGAAAGGCAATGGTGGTACCTTGATTTGTGGCAAGAAAAAATGGAAATCAGTTCAAACATCCTCTTATGATTTATAGGTTGGCTATTACTTCATCACTAATCAGAACTCTGCATTTTCTCAGTAAAATCTAATGTTTGGAGATATCTGCTCACTCCAGCCTATGTACTCCATGATGTAATGTGTTGCAATAACTGCATTTATCATTGGAACCCACCAGTTTTTACCACTCCTACAGTTTGGATCCTGATCGTTGACATCCTTGCTAATGTTTAGCATTGTGAAGGCAGGCCTGTTTTCAGAACAGTAGTGTGGCTGACACTCATTTGAGTGAGTTTGCTGACTTACCAGTGATTTCACTTTTTCCTCGTGTTGGTGAGACCAGAGAGTTCGGGTGTGTGTGTGTGTGTGTGTGTGTGTGTCTGTCTGTCTGTCTGTCTGTATAAATGTGAGGATTATGAAAGTTTTTTGTGGGAAGACTGTTTGGAAGATTCTGGATTCTCCAGACTTGCAGCAGACCTTTTTATAAGTTGTCCGTTATCCATTCCCATATGTTATGCTCTTCATTAGCTGTTGAGAATAGGGAATGTATCGATTCTTTCATATGGATGAGGATATCCCTTAGTTTGAACCTTTGTTTCCTCCCAGAGGTGGTTTTGGAACCAGTAAAATCTCCTGGTTTTCTTTAGGATGGCAGAAACCAAGGGGAGAGAGCGGCCTTCATACAGTAAATGTGCATCGTCAGCTCAAGTACTAGGCAGGCAGTATGATTTTAGGAAGATGGGACAACTTTTCATCTCTTATCCAGGAGAGAAGGCCTTGCTCTTGCCAGTGGATTGCCAACTACATTATGTTTTCTCATCAGTCAGTCACCACCTTTTGGCAGCTAATGCACTCAAAGGTGTCTTTGCCAGAGGGGTGTCTTCCTCTAATGCTTTCTTTCAGAATGTCTGCTATGCCAACAGTTGTGGTGTGGCCATTTGGTCCATGCTTTACACTTCTACCAAACATTATTGCCTTGATCATACCTGTGGGGGCTGGCTACCTTTAGGAAATCTGCTCTGTAGGATTCGTCCATCTGAGTTTTAGTCTGCGGACCAACATAATAAATTCGAATGACAAGGACTGGATAGAGTAAAGCCGACAATAAGCCACAACAATATAAACTCCAGTGGCAACATAACAGAAGAATGGAAGCAAACGTAAGATCCACTAGAAACTGTAATAAAATTCAGGATTGTGTGCATTCTTCCAACATGGTACTTCATCAGAATAAATTGAACACAAAAATGCAAGACATTTAAACTCAGACCAGTCAGTAAAATTACACATCACATGATACAGTAATTACTTAAACAATCAATCTGTTTAAAAAGAAAACTTCCTAGCTAAAATAATTTGTCTTTTTTAAAAACATTTTATATTGATAGTATCATTTAATCTAGAAGGTTATCGGCCTGTAACTTGATTTGCCACAAAGTTTCTTGCTTTTCAAGTGTGTTTTTGCAATCCCCACCCCTACACTCCAATGCTCCATGTTCTAAAACTGAAATGTAAAGCTTTTTGAAACAATGACAAACCTGTGAATACTTAAAAAGGGCATTACAATCATCCTTTGTTTTGATGGAATACAAATGTTCCTTAATTTATACCCACATTCACAGGTTGAACAAACTGCAATATATTTTTCTTTGGTGGTTTAAGTCCTTGTAGTTGTTGACAGTACTTTCCATTAAACAGAAAAAAGTTGTTCTCCAACATTAACTCGACTAATAAACAACACATGTTAATGGTGGAATTAGAAAAAAAAGTCTTCTAGCCCAAAGACTGTCTAAAATATTCCAAACATGTACAGTAGGAGTACTAGTGTACAATGATTTCACATCAAGGGTAGACATAATGAACTTGTTATTGTAAATGTTGAAATTATTTTAATAAATTCAAAAAATCGCATAACATTGTCCAACTTTTGTACCAGAGGGTTTAAAAGGGAATCTAAACGGATGGAAATTCCCTCTCTAGCACTACGCGAGGCAGAAACAATAGGTCTGAAAGATAATGGAAACTGGTCAGAATGATGTTTAGGTATACCAAAAAGAAGTGCTGTCATAGGAGCTTTGACATTCATAAATTGATGCATCTTAATGGAAATACATTGATTGTTCAACAAATCTAACAATATGTTAGCTATAAATTTAAATCTGGAATGAATATAAACCAAAGAAACTTGTTTGTTTTCAGTTTTATTTTCTAACATGTTCTCTGTAGCAGCAATATAATAAGATGAGATGACCAGTCCACTGCCTTTATTGGCCTTTGTGAATCTTAAATCTTGTTTTTTAGTTAATTCAAATGATGCACTTTTTTTCTTTTTTGATAAGATTAAAAAAAAAAACTGTAAGTAGGTTTTTTGTTTAACAAACTGGTATATTTTTTCACAAAAATCATGAAATGTAGCCGGTCTGATTTTAAATGTCTTGCATTTTTGTGTTTAATTTATTCTGATGAAGTCCCATGTTGGACAAAAGCACTCAATCAAGAGTTGTTTTAAGTTTTTGGTGGATCTTGAGTTCGGTTTCATTCATCTGTGGATCAACCACTGGTTTCTTTCACCCTGGCAGTACTGTTCGGCATTCAGCTAAAATTTAGACTGATCAGGAAGGGAATTTGTGCTTAGATATGTCAGATATGTTAACTTTATTACTTGACCTGCTAGAGGTCCATTGTTGATGGATTGGGAATTCCATTCACTCATCCTTCTGTAGAGAAGTGGACCTTTTGTGCATGGGAGCTTTACAAACTCCTTGTAAATTGGGTTACCATGTGCTCCTATACCATTTGTTTAGTAATGTGGTTTCAAATTTAGATTACTATTAATATGCATTTAGGTGCTAACTTAATGGTGGTGGTGGGGGTCATTTGGCATACTGCTGGAAAGAGTGGGTGTGTGTATGTATATTTATGTACCCAGTGTGCTATATGACTCTGTATGTTAGCTAATTGGATTGTAGTACCCAGCATCTAATCCATCAAGTGTAATAATGCATCAGTTATTTACTGATGCTGGGCTCTAAACTACATTTAGGTAGTATTACAGGGAGAAAATGACTCTGGAGGTAAATTTTTCCCTGTTAAAGGGTATAATTGCCCTTTAATGCATCACCTTCCATTATCATTCTTTCACTGAAAAAAGTTGCGTTGGATTTGTTTAAATGAGTCATTTACATTTTGACAAATGTTTCTTTCTGGGAGAAGTGGCATGCAGTTTCTTGTATTTGGTAATCCAGTCAGTAATTTTGTGTTATCTTTCCATAATTAAATTGAATTTTCTTGTTTTGATTAACTTTTGTGGCAAACAGTAGCAAGATGCTTTGTCAATCGTAGCAACTTAGCTGAAATTTACATTTTACTTTTTGGCAAAGGTGCAACTTTCTTTTGTAGTCCATTTGTACTGTGTGATACATTCATCTGTAATGTAGTAGCTCTGATAATTTTTTTTTCTCACTTTTAGTAGACCAGATAAAACATTTTTGGTTTTAGCAATCAACTATGATACTTTTATATAAAGGCATCATGTGTTAAGCGGTCCAACTAGAATAGTGCCCTCCTTTTTGTAATTTTCTTAGGATATGATATCACATGTTTTATGATCACACTTAGATGTAGCCTGTCAACTTTACTAATTATGCTACAGGTGTCTTGCTTTTTTTTGGCCTATTTGTAAAGCATATTGCTTTCTTTAGTTTTGTTTAGATGTTGCAGTTTGATACTGGAAGGGAACTGCATTGCTACGGTGTGCATTTAGTATCACAAAACTGAGATATTATATCTTGGTTTAGTGGCTGCATCTAGCTTTTGAGACACGGTCTGAAACACAAAAATTTTAGTTTTAATAGCCAGTTTGGCCTGTGCTTCTCTTGGTGCGTGACCTGAGATTGTTATTTTTGCTTTTAGTGTCTCAGCTAAGCTGTTAATTATGTGCTTTTGATTTCCAAGCTGTGGCGTTGTTTTTGGCATCTTAACAGCAATACTGCTGGGTTACTTTTTTTAGTCCATCTAAGGATAACTTTTTTTTTTTGATAGTACAGTTGACTAGCAGTAACTAGCTGTTTAGTAGGCCAGATTAGGTGATATCTATAGGGTTTGCAGCTCAGGTGGAATGCTTTGTCTAGGTTTTATAGCCAAGGCTGGATGCTTCCTCCTACAGAGTTTGCCAAGCCAACAGCATGTTGCATATTTTATAGTTTTATGTTGGGATAAAGCAGCTTTCTTTTCCATTACTCTGAGAGACAAGATTTTGGCTTGTGTAGTTTGTCTGAGGTAACTAACTTGCTATTTGTAACTCAACCGAGCTTCTGTACCTTTTTTTCATTGATACATGAAGTTTTGATTTGGTGGCCTACATAAAAGGCATAGTCTCGTTTTTTAGTAACCCTGCTAAGATGAATCTGTTTGATTTTCATGAGTTGGTTAGAATGCAGTCTCTGTCTCTGTCTCTCTCTCTCGGTAATCAAGTTAAATGTAGCATTATGCTAGTATACATCTGAACTATTGATCCGAGTTGTGCTTTGAAATTTGTAATGTAAACTTTGCAAACATGAAAATAATTCTGTTGAATTATGGTCTGACATTATGCACACACAGAACGTATACCTTGTAGAACATCACTTGCTTTTTTTCTTGTAAGTTAGTTTTTGGTTAACTAGTTTGGCAAACTACCGTTTCACAGATTAAGAGGTGAATATCGAGGGAGCTGCAGTTAGTAATTCGCCGAAGCTGCATTGATTTGATTTTTGTGACCCACGTTAGGTGTGATATTCATTTTTTTCCCCTGCCTTTAGGAGCTCATCTGCATTATTTTATTTTATTTAGAACAGGGAGATGGACTGGCCCACTAAAACCTGTTTTCAGCTATAACCTCTTTATATATAATATCCTAATGAGAAATCTATAGTATTTTAGAAAAAGTCCATACTGTCACAGACTAACTAGCAAAGAAAAATGCTTCTGTCTTACATATGAAAACTGGGTAAGTGGGAGAAACCTCCCATGCCAGCACACTTTTAAAAAGTGCACAGGTAGGGTGATCTCCTGTAGAAAATGAGGGAGCTAAATGCAACAAGTGCAATCCTCATGGTGTCAGGACTCGGGGGGGCGTCGTAGAGAAGCAGCTACCTTGCTGAATGTCTCAAAGCGAGACATAGGTGTCAACATACTCCTAAAGCACAGATGAAACAACCTTTTCAAGAGTGTTTACCAGTGTTGACAGGAGAGAACAAAAGTGGCTCAAAGGAGCATACTGCTGTCAGAGTTCAGTTCTAGCACAGGAATTTTATTTACTTTGAGATAAAGGATCTGGAAGTAGAATCTTTAGAAAAAGGAAGATGCATACAAATGGAATATGTGGGAACAATATATGCAGAACAGTGTTCAGGAGGAGGAGTGAAATTTTAAGGGAAGTTGGGAATTGAACAATTTATGTAAAAATTTTAAGGGAAGGCAGGAATTGAACAGTTTATGTAAAGTTAGAGTGAATGAACATTGTCCAAATGCATACTGCTTTTATTGGTTTTAGATTTCTATCAATGTATATATACCTATTGCTTTTTTTAAAAAGTCATGTTTACTAAAAACATTCAAAAATATGTTTACCATTTCTCAGAAATTTGCCTGTTGTAAAGAAGAGATTGGGCGGCACAAAGGTATAGCAGTTAGCATTGTCACCTCACAGCGAGAGGCTCTACAGTTCGATTCTAGACTGAGGTGCCTTCTGTGCAGAGTCTGCATGTCCTCCCTGCATTGATTCTAGACTGAGGTGCCTTCTGTGCAGAGTCTGCATGTCCTCCCTGCATTCGTGTGGGTTTTTGCCTGGTGTTACGGTTTCCTCCCACATTGCAAAGACAAGCAGTAGGTGGATTGGGCGCTCTAAATTGGCCCTAGGTGTGAATGTGTGCATGTGAATGTGTGTGGTGCACCCTCTGATGAGGGTTGGGCCTTGTGGTAGCAACCTAAGCACATAAAACCCGTAACTGCTGCAGAAACTGAGTGCTGAAAGGTGCTGTGACTGCACAATGTACCACATGGTGCATAAACGGGGGAGAGAGAGAAAGAAGTGATTGCATATGTGTATTCTGGGAATGCAAGCAAGTGTGTCATAGTATCATGTCCTCAGAAACTTCAGAAATAGGCTGTTATTCCTAGGTTTAACAAAGGCAGGAATTTCCTTTAATAGTTCTGTTTAATACAGTTAAGCTGGAAAGAGAATGAGGTAGCTAAGCCAGAACAGGAACCTGTATTAATTTGGCTGTATTAGCTAATGTCATTTGTTCTTTGAAATAATTGTAAAAAAAAATTACTTACTACTAGTAAAAACTTCACATTAGAAATGGGCTGTGGGATTGGTTGAACAGAGGCTTCCTTAGTGGATAAATGCAGTAACTCTGCGAAAAACATATTTTTACCAGAGTTGCATTCCAAGTACACCTGCTGCCCTTATATGTCTGGTAGTTAATACCAAACGAATATCCAAATATTTTTTAAAGTATCTCTACTTCGGACTTCAAAGTGGCCACATCTAATTATGCTGTTCTACCTTTTATTTTGTTTGTAAACTGGGTAGGTAAGCTGGCTCCATCTTCCTTTTCAGTCATGACCCTGGCCAAAATAGCAAACAAAATAGAGCAAAAACACAATTAACCTGTGGAATTAAAAAATATCTATAACATTAGTGGCTCAAAGAAAAGGTCATCATTGTATTACTTGCGTACAAATGTCCCTGAAAGTGTACATGTATAATAGGTTGATAAAACACTTCTGTTAAATCCTTTCAGATCAGAATGTTATGCACAAGAAGTGCTGTTGTACAAAATAAGTGTAATTTTAAACAAGTAACTTCTGTATAAGGTTAATGGTGATCAGTGCAGACCTTTCAGCCATGCCAGTTTACTAACTTCCGTTACTATTTACCCATGTATGCTTCGCTGTCACGAGTTAACTACACTGGTTATGGCTAAACCAACTTGACTGACAGGCCGAGCAGTTATAATTACTAATGAAATTAAAATCTCAGTTGAGTAGTAAGGTTTGACACTGAATAATATCAGGAAAAGTTGTTAGTTTATATGTAGATATCAACACCTGTTTGGGAGCATTAGCTCCAGATAGAGTTTTTAAATTTTATCCACACTACTGCAAGATAGTGGTTATTATGAAAGCCGTGTTTCACTCACACTTTCCCAATCACTTGTGTGATTTTTTACTCAAACATTCAGTGCACGTGTATTTCAGCAAAATGCATCAGCCTTATGTGGTATCTGTGCAGGGAGTTGGACTTCAGTTTCTCATAGCAGATCCATAAATATATACAAGTCTGTGCTGATTTATCAAAATTCACAAGCATCGACTTTCAAGTAAACAAGTTCAGCATTTCAAAAATCAACATAATGAAAAACAAGTAAAATAAAAAATGTAAATCTCAGAAGGAAATGAGCAGATTCCTTTTGTGATTCAAGCACCAAAACCCCACCACACAGTCTGACATAATTTGCTTGAGTAATAATTTTACAGAATGGGTTTTTCTAATGCAAGGTGAAGGTTAGGGTAAGTGGCAAAGTCATATTTAGCACCTGTTAGTAAGGTGCTGCAGGATAGCCTCACATGTAGCACACATTAGTAAGGTGCTGCACGGGAGCCTCACATGTAGCATGCATTAGTAAGGTGCTGCAGGGGAGCCTCACATGTAGCACACATTAGTAAGGTGCTGCAGGGGAGCCTCACATGTACCATGCATTAATATGGTGCTGCAGGGGAGCATCACATGTTGTGTGCATTAGTAAGGTGCTGCAGTGTAGCCTCAGATGTAGTGCACATTAGTAAGGTGCTGCAGTGTAGCCTCAGATGTAGCGCGCATTAGTAAGGTGCTGCAGGGGAACATCACATGTTGTGTGCATTAGTAAGGTGCTGCAGTGTAGCCTCAGATGTAGTGCGCATTAGTAAGGTGCTGCAGTGTAGCCTCAGATGTAGCGTGCATTAGTAAGGTGCTGCAGGGGAGCCTCACATGTAGTGAGCATTAGTAAGGTACTGCAGGGGAGCCTCACATGTAGCACACATTAGCAAGGTGCTGCAGGGGAGCCTCATATGTAGCGAGAATTACCATGGTGCTGCAGGGAAGCCTCAGATGTAGCGTGCATTAGCAAGGTGCTGCAGGGGAGCCTCACATGTAGTGTGCACTAGTAAGGTGATGCAGGGGAGCCTCATGTAGTATGCACTAGTAAGGTGCTGTAGGGGAGCCTCATATGTAGTATGCATTAGTAAGGTGCTGCAGGGGAGCCTCTTATGTAGTAGGCATTAGTAAGTTGCTGCAGGGGAGCCTCATATGTAGTACGCATTAGTAAGGTGCTGCAGGGGAGCCTCACATGTAGCATGCATTAATAAGGTGCTGCAGGGGAGCCTCACATGTAGCTTGCATTAGTAAGGTGCTGCAGTGGAGGCTCATATGTAGCATGCATTAGTAAGCTGTTGCAGTGGAGCCTCACGTAGCACACATTAGTAAGGTGCTGCAAGGAAGCCACCTACACCATCTCATTAACACATGCTGACCCTAATACTACACCTTAGAGTAGAAAAGCCCTTTACTCAAAACTACCACTAAACAAGACACACTGATATCTGCACAACATTAAATCTATCCTACACAGAAAACCAAGAACCAAGCACCAAACCTTGTTTAACGAACCAGTAAAGCAACTTCTCCCAGCACCAGTTAACACAATACAATTTTATTGAGCGCTTTCATCAGCATCAGTCAGCTGACTTCTTCCGAATAAAAACACATTCAACTACAGCCATTTTATATGGAAACAAATCACATGACCTTAAAGTTAATGGGTAATAAAAACTGTTAAATAGAATTTAAAACACCAGAACATAAAATAATAATATTAACAATAACCATATTAAAATATTAACACCACCAGTGAACACAAACCAGCATGTGTATGCACCCATGAACAGAACTTCTGGCACACTTCAAAATAAAAATAAAAGGGAAAGGAATAAAATCCTTTACATAAAAAAACAGCAGCAGCCTCCCTGTACAAATGACCTGTTACCCTAGTACAGTTTGCAAACTATTAAATCTGGTAAGACCGTCGTTTCAAAAAACTACTGAGACTAAGGGCGTCATTAAGTCCCGGAAATTTGATGGCATTAAGTTTAATCTGCCAAAACAACACCCTAAACTCTAAATAGTCTTCCCATGGACCACTACGTGGATCCTGGGATAACCAGGAACTTGAATTCATGTCCAGGAAATTGGATAGTATGTTTGTATAGGGCATTATTACTATTACAAATCCTGATATCCCTGCCATGCTCAGAAATCCTCTCTCTCAGGCATCTCTTGGTTTTACCTATATAAAATCCTCGACAATTACAACACAGGGCAGCGTAAACCACTCCCATGGTAGTACAACAATATTTCCCTTGTGGTTTAACATAAATATGATTCATTTTGATCTTTGTATTGGTACAAATCAGGGAGCACTGGGCACAAAACCAACATTTTTGTACCACCACCCTGTTGACATACCACGGGGTTAGTCTGTTCATAGGTTCGTAGGTAGGTACTAGGCTATTGGCCCTAGGGCCTATACAAGCCCAGCCAAAAAGGTACCCTGGCTTTTGCCATCCAAGAAAATTATTTTCCTGTGCCACTGTTGAGCAGAGCCACAGAAGTGATCCCCAGGGTGAATTTCCTATTTCCCATCCAGTCATCAAGATTTTTCTGAAGAGTGCTAATGAGGAGCTTTGTTTGATATAGATAGGTAGTTTGTTCCAGAGTATAGGAAGTCTCTGGGACAGGAATCTATCCCTCCGGCATGTTTTGTTTATTGTGGTGACAAGGTTTAGGTCCCTAGAGGTTGTAGCTCGGAAGGATTGGGATTTCTTTAAGTGGAGCATGTCCAACAGCTGTGGGTTTGATATAGCTTTGTATGTTAGGCATTGATTATCTCTGAGTAGGCGATATGCGACGGAGTAAAGCTGGAGTTTTTTAAGACTGTCTGCGTAGGGCATCTGTTTGAGGCCAGTAATCCTCTTTGTGAGGTATTTCTGCGGCCTTTCCAGTTGTTGTAGATGTCCTGTGAGGTACATACCAAAAGGGGCATTGTACTCTATAGTGGGTCTAATGAGTGATGAGTAGAGGGGAGCGATGACCCCTTTTTTTCTGGATGAGAAACCTTTTGTGATGAGGTGTGCCACGTAGAAGAATTTTCTGACTGCTGTGGTGAAGTGATTATCAAGGGAGAGACTACTGTCCACCTGTGTCCCAAGGTCTCTTATCACACTTTCAGTGTTAAGTGTACTACCACCTATGTTGTAGTTCATGGGTACAGAGTTTTTACCAAAGGGGATGTCCACATCGTTAGGAGTTTGGATTATGGCTCCTAGTTTGCAGTCATCTGCGAACTTCATTAGCCAAAGACCTTCTGTGTTAGCCTGTACTTCAGAGAAGTAGATACAAAACAGGAGAGGACCCGGGACTGATCCATGTGGTACTCCACTAGTCACTGGTCTGAAGTCGGATTTGGAGTCTGCTACTTTCACAGTGTGGGTTCTGTCAGTGAGCCAGTTGGCAACCCATCTTGTGACATAGGGATTTATACCTAGTTTAGTGAGTTTACCTATAATTTCAGAGTGGGGGATGGTGTTGAAAGCCTTGGCAAGATCTAGATAGGTTATGTGAATCACCTTACTCTCATCTACGGCTTTGGTGACAGCTTCAAAAAAGTCTGTCAGGTTTAGGAGACGTGATCTGCCTTTTACAAATCCGAACTGGGTGGGGTCCAGAGTTTGGAGATTACCAAGGTCTTTGTTTATAAGTTCCATGAAGATACATTCCATGGCCTTGCAGACCAGGCTCCTCAGGCTAATGGGGCAGTAGTTCCCGGGGTCCATGGTGGCTCCCCTCTTGTGGAGTGGGATAACAGTCACTGTGCGCCATTCAGTGGGCACAAAAAGCCTGAGGTGAGGCTATGATTAAAAATGGTACTTAAGTGGGGTGCCAGTTCATTCTGTAGTTCATGTAGAACACAGCCTGAGATGTTGTCTTGTCCCATGGATGCTGTGTTCTTGGCTTTGGAGAGTGTGGTTTTTATCTGTGCAGCCGGAATTACATGAACTTTGCATTCTTCCGTTATAGAGATGGGTCCTTTAGTGGGTAAGAGGGGGGTAAAGTTAGCACTGACCCAATCTGCCAGGATGTTGGCAATATCAGTTGGGTCTGTATATTTTGTGCCATTGTGCTGTAACTCAGAGCAGATCTGAGTGTTGCCATTGAGATTCTTGACATAGCTATAGAATGCTTTGTGGTTGTCTTTAGAATCAGTGGCGATTTTGTTTTCCTAACTACCTTTGGAGGATTTTATCAGGGATCGCAGCTTCTTACTGAGGCTGACCAGGGAGCTCCTCCACTCATTGGATTTTGCTCTCTTATGCAACAGTTTCTTCCTTCAGTTGTACAGTTTGTTTATGGCAGGGGGCCACCAGATTGGCTTCCTTTTTTTTGAAGGATAGCGTCTTGGTTCTGTTTGGGATAGCACGATCCATGCACTTGTGTAAGTGCTTATAAAGTGCAATTGTGTAGGATTCAGTAGTCATAACTGTATTGTCCATCTGCATGGGTGTCATGAAGTTCACCACTTCTGTCTTAAGAAGCATGAAGTTGGCTATGGAGAAATTTTTTACCGTGGTTTCTTTAATGGGGGGTGGGGTGGGAGCAGGATATGGATATCTAGGGTGATTAGCTTATAGTCGGATTGGACCAATGAGGCGTTGACTGCAGGTGTGGAACACCGGTCACTCATGTTGGTAATGACTAGATCTAGGATATTGTTGCCCCTAGTGGGGGTGTGGATAAGTTGATCCAGGGCATTGGAGTTTATGAATTCCAGAAAGCATTGAGTGAAAGAGTTGGTACATGAGTAGTTTTCCCAGTTAATGGTGGGGTAGTTGAAATCGCCCATTATTAGGGTGTTTGGTTGAACCCTAATATTTTACAGTACATCAAGAAAAGAGGAGTGGGAATCCTGAGGCATGGTGGGGGATCTGTAGCAAGCTACAGTTTGGATTGCAGTTTTGCCCAGAGTTAGTTGCACTTGAATAACCTCGGATGCATTATGCTGAGCAACTAGCCTGGAGGTGTGGATATCCTTTATGAATATGGACACACCTCCGCCTTTCATGTTCCAGTCCAGGTTACATGGCCGAAAAGTGTGGTATGAGTTGTAGCCTGGTAGTGCAGGGGTCCTCTCTGGAGCCTTGAACCAGGTCTCAGTCACTGCACAGATATCGATGTTCTTCATTTTAAAGAGTGCCTCGAGTGAGTGCATTTTGAGATTTAGACTTCTAGCATTGAGTAGCATCACCCTCTGTTTTTGGTTGCCAGTTCCTGTTACGGTGGTGAATTTGTCATTTGAACCCTTGCCTTAAAAAGGCACTATAGGGGCAGCAAGAACCTTAGCCAGTATCCGGAATCCCAGGTGTGACAGGTGCAGGCCATCTCTGGCAAAGCATTGTGGTCTGTCGACCATGTCATCCCAGGCAGATAGATACTGGATCCCCTTAGAATGACACCAGAAGCTTAGCCAATTGTTGAAGTTAATCATTTTGTCCTTGTACTGCGTTATCATTCTGGGTGATGGCAGAATGCTGCTCAGGGCTAGGGTCATACCTGCCTGGGCTATAAGATCAGAGAGCTCTTCCATGTCTCTTTTCATGTAGTCCAGGGAGGTACGTCTCAGGTCATTCACACCAACATGGACAATGACAGAGTCATATTTGTACTTGTGGAGTGACCTGAATGCGTGGGTTATGTGGGGATCCTGGCACCTGACAGTAACAGTCTCCTTGGTTAGCCTGGTGAGTGGGACATCAGTGTGCCTGACTATAGAGTCACCTATGACTAGTGTGTTGGGTACATTGTTTTGCCTTATTGGCTGTGGTTTAGTGGCACACTGAGTCTGTGGGCTATGTGTCATTTGGGTTGTGTTGGGGGGGTGGCGGTTGCTTGCATTTCTGCTTTGGAGGTCTCTGTTGCTTGAGCAGATTATTATTGGGAGCCTCCGCAAATGTTTTTGTGTTTCTATGTGTGGATTTTGGTAGTGTAGATTTAGTGAGACTATGTGATGAGTGTGTTGTGGTGCAAGTGTTTACCGTCTCTTCTTGACTGTCAAGTTCAGTCTTGGTTGGAGAGAGCTTTACCTCCAGTTTGGCTAGATAAGTGCATCTCTCACAGGTTGTAGTGTTGGGTTTTTCCAATAAGCTTTTAAACGTAACCCCTTTCCTAAAAATAATGTGGGGATGGGGCCCTAATTTATCCAAAATATCTGTCTGGGTGTTGAAAATACACCAATTCTTTCTAATTATGTCATATATCTCATTGTGATCCTGAGAAAACGTAGTAACAAAGGAAAGATTGTAACCATTGACTAAATCTCCTTCCTTCCTTTTATTTTGAAGTGTCTGATGGTCTGGGGAAACACCCCCAGGGGTCCCTTGCACATTTACCAAGGGTTGAAAAACACATGTCTTTCTGTTAACACATACTTTGTCATATATTGGAATTATAAGGCTTAGGGGATAACCTCTTTAGTTACCATACGTGAAATACCAGGCCTCTCTTGACATGGTCCGGATGACTACTTTGATAATGTCAAAGGCTATTGCAATATGTAGGTTTCCTAAACAAATCGCTTACAAACCGTTTGTTAACCAAATCCTTAAGTAGAACATCTAGATAGTTAATGCCATTCTCTCTAAAAGTATATGTGAATCTAAGAAATGCTGTGGTAGTATTTTTATAAAACAAAAATTCTTCTACACTTTTCAAATCCCCATCCCAAACAAAAAAACAGGTAATCAATGTAACGTAAATAAAAATTCCAAAACCCCCCAAAGGGGGAATTAAATATTTTTGTTCCCACATGAGCATGACTATATTTGCAGAAATGGGGGAACAGGCCCCTATAGTGACCCCAGATTTTTGAATGAAAAATTGGCCTTCAAAGAAAACAAAATTATACTTTAAAACTAATTCCATTAGGCAAACTAAAACGGAAACATCATTATTACTGAATGCTTTGCTGCCAAACAGGAATTCTTCAAACCATTCAAGGCCCACTGAATGTGGAATGACATTAAACAAATTAGTAACATCAACTGTAAGAAAACATACTTGATGGTCAAAAACTAGATGATTCAATTTACTTAAATGCCAGTAATCAATCCCTTTTTGTTGCTCATCCTTCAAAACATTTTTCAACATCAAATCGATATATTTCCCTATAAAGTAGGTCTTAGAACCAGCCACACTAACAGTAGGCCTCCTAGAGGGATCATACGGGTCTTTATGTATTTTAGGGATACCGAAAATATTCGGTACCCTGGGGTATTTAACATTCAAAAGTTGTAAGCATCAATATCTATTTGGCCTTGATCTAGCAAATCTTTTAGGGCCAAATCAATTTTATAGTGGGAAATATTAACAAAATTAACGGAAACTTCTTCATAGGTAGTCCCATTTAACAACAACACATTCATTCTGTTGTTGTCCGTTTTGGACATAACTACCCCTCCCTCTTTGTCGGGTTTCATTACACGCACAGTTTTATCAGAAACCAACTTCTTAAGCAACAACGTTTCATGTTTACTTAAATTGTGCGGGCCCTGGTCACCCTTACATTCCAATAAATTCCTAAATTCAAAATCACACATGGATTCAAAAAAGACCAAAATGTTAACTAAGGGGGGATTGTAGGGACTTTCTGGAAGCTGGAGTTCTGTACACACATTCACCAAGCATTATCACCTACCTATCTTTTCCAAATCCAGGGCAGGTTTTGCAAACATCAGTCCTGCAGGGCATACTAGCCACCCCCAACTCTTCTTGACTGCCTCCACCCTTTCTTCAGCTTTGGGAATCAATCCAAGTGTGATGACTGTGACAGTGGAACACAAAGAACATAGTACAGTTGTGTACACTTATTGTAAATGTAGATGTTCCAGTGTATTCACTGTTGCAGTCCTGGTTTCCCACCCTCCAGCCCCCTTGTCTCTCTCTATGTCTGTTACTCACCCCTTACTGGGTTATTGGTATTTACTTTGTAGTGGTAGTGGTTTTCCCACCATAACTTTGCTCCCTGTTTGGGGGGCCCCTGAAATTTGGGGCAAGAAAAACTGGTATAATGGCATCGGCTGCCTGTTTTTATACCCCTGACTGACTACCTGACGTCAGTACTGAAGTGACAGCAACCGATGCAGAAATACTAAGTCTCTGGTATTCTGGCCGACTGAGTGCTACCTGCAGGCAGATAACCCAGATGTGATAACTGCAACAGTGAATACACTCTAACATCTACATTTATGGTAAGTGTACACAACTGTACTTTATTCGTGGCTATGGATTCTGAAAGGTTTTTGTCAAGGGCTGGAGGGTATTAATGTCTGTTTTTTAGATAGATTACTTTAACCGAATTATGTAAAATTATAAGAAATCCATCCCACAAAGGACTTCATTTTGTTTTTGATATTACATGTGATCAGCATGTTGTTTAGATTTCTGAGCATTTTTGAAGCAGCTGTAGTGAGGTGGTACAGGATTTTGTTTAATGTCTCCAGCCAACATTATAAACAGTGTAAAGAAATGGAGTATGTGACTTTCTTTGGCCTTTAACCATTTTTTATTACGTGATCATGAACTGTCTTGCCTTCTTAGTTTTTGGGATTATTGTAAGCTATTTCCAGAATAAGTTTTTGTTTGTGTGAACATTTAAAAAATAAAATGTTTGCTGTGATGCTCTTTATTAAGTAGAAGTTTTAAACATTTTATAATACCACCGTAGTAGGAAGCTAATTGTATAGTAAGGAGAAATGAGTAGGTGCATTGTGGGTAATAATTATTACTAGCCAGGTCAAGAGCAGCATCCTACATCACCCCTTAAAATTAAATATACTTAAACTCCCCTTTCCTTATTTTTAATTGTGCCGATAACCCCTAACACTCGTATGTTTTAGTGGTGTAGTCGAAGAAGGCGCATACACACACACACACACTTTATATTTATGTGTGTGTGTGTGTGTGTGTATATATATATATATATATATATATATATATATAATATGTATATATAAAATGTTATATACTTTTGCATTCTAAAATTGGAACATTTCTGAATGATCATTACAGAGTTTTTAAAGCCAGGGGTGTCTAGCAATACCATGAAAGTACAAACTGGTACAACCGTATAGACTTCAGTACTTGTTTCTGCCAATTTTATTGGAAGATCGGCTGCAACAGAGGATGGCACTCAACCATATGAACAAAACAGTTATACTTCAGATTCATACTTCATATATCTGGCATTTCATGAACATTTTTGTTCACTTAATAAGTCTGCTGATCACAGGGTCCTTTTTCATAAGTCACGGGTAAGCTTGCAAAAGTTTAATGACTTATGCATTTGGGCCCAATAGGATACAAACATTATACAAATGTCAGTTTCTGCTGCTGAATAAAGGCATCTTATTGCACATTGTGGGAACAGTAATGACATTTGAACTTGCAACTTAAGACAAGACATCTTACCTAAAGATATTCTACTGCAAGAGATTCAGTTAATTTAAACTTTGAGTAAGTTTATATTGTTAAATGGAAATGCATGCGGAGATGGAAGATGTTTTCTTTAGCACTGTGTTGTTTTTTATTGAAATTTTTATGCTTAAATGTAACTACTTTCTTAAAAAAAAAATCAAAATGCATTTTTGTTTTAAAATGGCAAGATATGGGAATGTAGCCAATCCAGTTGTTGTCTCTCCTCAATCCCATCCAGTCAGCACAGGTTTTCCCATCTGTGGCCATCCCCTGCCGCATTGCTGGTGTGCAGTCATGCCTGCACAAAACATGCTCATTCCTGCATGTACATGTCAAGTGTTGGTTGGCAGTGTGCCACTCTGTCCCCGACTGTGCCCTTGTGTGCTTGGAATGCCTCCAAAGAGAATCAAACACCGGTCGTTAAATTCCTCCACCACCTTCTTAAGGACAGTAAATAATTATTTTCTGCCTTGGCGCTTCTTCCATTGGGCAGCTTTCCTCACAACATTAGGCCATCTGTAAAATGTTAATGTTTTTAATATAATTACGTTTAGTTATTCCAAGTGACAGCATTTTATTTTCCTTTTTTTCAGTCTCTAAAGTTGACGGATGTTTCTTGTCAGAGTGTCTGCTTTGTCTTTGTTGTTACACTTATCCTGGAAAAAAAGAGAAAATGTTATTATTTAAGAGAAAGTATTTTAAAATGTTTCAGCAATGACAGTACAGACGAGTCAAATTTTACAACTGAGTGTTTATTTTGGTCCTAAGGTAACAATGCATTGTTCGTAGTAGTTGAGTGCACTGTATGTACTAAAGAATCTGAAGTTTTAATAAATGTTTCACTTAGGGCAGGCTTGCAGACAGCAGCCCTAGCTATTATGATAATTTTCTGTAGTGTAAACACACTAGTGAATTGTTAGAATCATAGAAGTGAAAGTAATACATTAGCTCTTATTAGGGACTTGAACCCCAGACCTTTATCATATTTTACAAGCATCACGGACACATGACCAGCAGGAGCCTCTAGATAGGTTCATAGGTTGGTACTGAGCTATCTGCCTGAAGGCATATATTAGCCCAGCCACATTGTGCAGTATTCACCGCCCCTTTAGTAGTTCCCTAGATCCTTGTACTAGCAGCTAGTACCCTTGGCCCCTATCTAGTAGTGCTGTTGGTGTGATCCCCGGTGTGAACTTTCTGTTACCCATCCACTCATCAAGGTTCCTCTTGAAGAGTGATAGTGAGGGGCTCTGTCTTATGTAGATCGGGACCCTGTTCCATAGTAAGGGAAGTCTCTGTGAAGGGAATCTATCCCTCCAGCATGTTCTATTCATTGTTGTGTTGAGGTTTATATCCCTAGAGCGTGTAGCTCGAGTAGATTTGGTTTTGCTAAGATGGAGCATGTTCAACAATTCTGGGTTGGACATGGCTCTGTACGTTAGACAGAGATCGCCTCTGAGAAAGCGGTATGCAACAGAGAACAGTCTTAGCTTTTTCAATCGTGGTGCATAGGGCAACTGTTTGAGGCCAGTAATTCTCTTGGTTAGGTACCTCTGTGGTCTCTCCAGCTGCTGGAGATGTCTAGCCAGGTACATTCCAATTGGTGCATTGTACTCAATAATGGGTCTGATGAGGGAAGAGTAGAGGGGCACCATTACATCCTTTGATCTTGATGCGAACCCTTTCATGATCAGATGGGTCACATAGAAGGATTTTCTAACCACTTTGGCAACATGGTTATCAAAGGAAAGCTGGCTATCTACTTGGGTCCCTAGATCCCTTATTTCTTCAGATTTCAGGGGATTACCTCCTATGTTGTAGTTTATGGTACTCTGTTTTTTCCAAAGGGGATTACTACACATTTTTTTGCATTTAGCTTGAGACCATGGCTTTGAACACCATGCATCAGTCTCATTTAGGCCCTTCTGGAGGATCTTCATGTCGGCCGGAGACTCTATTATAGCACCCAGTTTGCAGTCGTCCACAACCTTAGTCAGCCACAGCCCTTCCGTGCTTGCCTGTACTTCTGAGAAGTATATGCCAAACAGGAGGGGCCCCAGGACAGAGCCCAGAGGCACACCACTCGTTACTGGTCTGGATTCGGACATAGATCCCGCTACTCTTACTTTATGGGATCTGTCTGAAAGCCAGTTTGCGATCCATCTTGTGACGTAAGGGTTTATGCCCAGGCTGGTGAGCTTATCAATAATACCCAAATGGGGAATGGTGTCAAATGTTTTAGCAAGGTCAAGGTAAGCCGTGTGTACCTCCTTTCCCTTATCTATAGCCTGAGTAACTGTCTCAAAGAAATCCACCAGGTTCAGGAGGCATGATCTGCCTTGACGAAGCCGAACTGTGTGGGGTCCAGCGACTGGAGGTTCCCAATCTCTCCATTTATCAGTTCCATAATGATTCGCTCCATCGCCTTACAGATAGACTGGTCAGGCTTATTGGTCGGTAGTTCCCAGGGTCAGTTGTGGCCCCA
This sequence comes from Protopterus annectens, assembly GCF_019279795.1. Classification (NCBI taxonomy): domain Eukaryota; kingdom Metazoa; phylum Chordata; order Ceratodontiformes; family Protopteridae; genus Protopterus; species Protopterus annectens. Next base: position 281,996,275 of record NC_056747.1, read on the forward strand.
CCCTTGTGTAGCGGGACCACCGTTGCCATGCGCCATTCTCTGGGCACATATCCTGTGGAGAGGCTGAGACTGAACAGGGTATTAAGATGCGGGGTTAATTCCTTTTGGAGCTCAGATGACACAGCCTGGGACACCATCTGGTCCCATGGAGGCAGTGTTTTTAGCTTTAGATAGAGCCTTGTTAACCAATGTATCAGTAATAATTGGACTTACACAATCCCCTGGAATGGTAATAGGCCCTGTAGGTGGCGAGTGGGGGGGGGGGGGAATTTACACTGAACCTGTCAGCCAAGATGTTGGCAATGTCAGAAGGGTCAGTGTATTTTGTTCCGTTTTGTACTAGCTCAGAACAGACCTGAGCGTTACCATTTAGGTTTTTGATGTAGCCATAGAAGGCCTTATGGTTATCCTTGGCATCCTTGGCAACCTTCTTTTCAAAATTAGCTTTAGTTGACTTGATGAGGGCCCTCAATTTCTTACTAATGCTGATCAGGAATGATTTTTCTACTTGAGATTTGGCTTATTTTTGTATAAGTCTCCTCCTTTTATTGTAAAGTGTGCTTATGGCCGGGGTCCACCAGACTGGTTTCTTCTTGCTTGAGGAAGGAGTCGGTTTTATTTGGGATAGCACGGTCCATGCAATCCTGAAGATGCATATAGAGTGCCTTGGTGTAGAGCTTTTTCCTTTCATTTAGGAAATGCTCAGTACCGAGTGTCTACAACATGCAGCAGTGCTCCTGAATTCGAGAGGGGTGGTGGGGAAGGAGGTAAGGGACTGTTAACAGATGCAGTTTTCTGTGGGTATCATTAAGGTGTTACAGGTAGCTTGTTTTACAGATTGCTTAGAGTGCATGTATATTAGTTGTTGAGTAACTTGATAAAGCAGCCTTAGATGTGTAACATTTTGTATGATGACTTTCTGCGCTCTGTCCTCCTACAACTCATGTTGATCTCTCAGGCCTCACATCCTTACTGTCAGCATCGCTACAGTCCAGAGAATCTTTACAGCCCCATTTACAGCAAGTTCTGGATGTATCCCTTCACAGGGCAGGCAGATAATTTCCCAATAAGCAATGCCTGCAAGCCCATGGCCTATGGCTTATAAGGGCTGGTGAACAGAGTTTCCTGGGTACACGGTTGGTTGAGGTGTAAATGGACATCCTCGGGTTTATTAGTCGCACTTCATGGCCTCAGCAGTGGGATGTGAAGAGGCACACATGAACACCTAATGCATGTCCACATGTGACACTGAAGCATATCCATCACACTACTTCCCACCTGTTTTGGTGCTGTGGTGTTGGTTATCTCCACCAGAATTCACAATCTACATGCTCGCATCACCCCACAAGATGCTGATAACTTGATTGTTCTTACACACACACACACACGTATGCATGCATACATACATCCTCCAGCTGTTTTTTTCCAGTGACCCAGGCTTCTTCCTACACCCGAGTCATTGGCAACACGTACATGGATTGTCATATCACTCAGTCATACCACTCAACTGGACAGATTTTCACAGAACATACAGATTTTTGCCTTATATTTTATGGTCTGTTCCTCCTTAAATTTATGGTTTTCTGGTAAATCACTGAGGATTGGTCACTAAATAATGACACACATTTCAGTTTCACATATATTTCACACAATATCCTTCAGAAAGTGCATGCCAAAACAAATCCTATTCTTGCAGCTTTCTAAGTTTCTAAAAGCAATATTTGAAATCTGTCCCTATTTTCGGGCTCTTGGCCCCCACAGTTTTAGGCTATCTCCAGATTTTTTGTTGCAAGAGGTTGAGGTATGGACTTTGTTACGTTTATTCTTAACACTACAGCTAAGCAGCACCATTTCTTTTGCGTTTCACTTGTAGTAGTCATATTGTGACTTCCCACCAGCACTGTAGCTGTAATCTTATTCATACTTCAGAACCAAATACAGATACCACTGTCAGCCTAGTTGAAGCAGGCCACTGGATGCAGTTTTAGAAATGGTCGCCTTTTTCTAAAGGCAGAGAATTATCTGAAGACAAAAATGATGAGTAGTAACCCTTTAGAAAGCAGGTGAAGTAGCTACAGGAGCCATTTTGGCATGAGACCTTAATATAACTGTAGCCGGATTTACTGGCTGAGAGAAGTCTGCATTTTGGGATTGTATCTCTATTGCCAAATATGCTGTGAACCATTGTGACGGTATTAAAATATGATGTGGGGTCTTTTGAAACAGGGAAGCACATTAATGACACTAGGAGCTAGGGCTGACTGTTACAGTAACCTCAGCAGTTGAGTACTGAGCAGACGTTGCTACATTATAGGCACTTGGAACATATTAATCCTCTAGAATTGTGCTGTGTATTTGTGTAGTAAGACGAGGTTAGGTGACAGGTGCAAAGACATCACAGTTATTAAAGATCACTTAATAACGGGCCCTATTATTGTTAGATGCATGTCTATAATAACATTTTTTTCTGTATCTTGCTTCTCCCCAGTTGCCTGCCCAGTCATCAGCTGTCACATACCTCAGCTGGTCCATTTGCTCCTCATGGGTGACTAGTGTTTCTCGGAGTCATCATCATATATGCAGCCATTAAGGTCTTTGCGGATAAGTCACTAACCCCAACCACTTGACAGGGAATGTGTGGCCCAAATTACCAAAGAGATCACAACTCCTTCCATGGCAAGTACACAAACCCATGCACCTGTGCACCTGCTATGAAGGCTACCACCATGTCACAGCTTTGTGAGCTGAATGTATGTCCTCGGGCCACATCTACCACCACTCCTTCAAAGGAAATATGGCCCTTTATGACCTGATCCACCCTGTCCTCCCCAGAATAGGCTTGCCTGTCCTTCCGCTCCAGCAATCACTTGGGCTGTTAATCGAATCTAGGTCACCTGAATTGCAATCAGGACTTTGTCCCTCATCCACCTGTGCCAGCGCAGATTACCTTTTTTCCCCCTTTTTGTAATTTAAACATTACTTTTTGATCACAGAACATTTTTCATGCAAGAACTTCCCATTCCCTAAGAAGACAAGTCTTGGCAAAAATACCGTATTTGAATTCCTAGTTTTCCCCATGAGATGGGACTACTGATTCTTAACCGGTGTGCTTCTCAGTTGTCTTTTATTTTACTAAAGATCCCAGTTTTGGCTTCCATTTCTTTTTTACTATATCCATCATAAGAGCATTGATTTTTTGGCAAAGCATTCAGGTTTATAGTCACCAAGTAATGTCAGTCACTCTTTAGAAAATGCATGATAATGCAAAACCCGTTACTAACTTTATAAGTGATGTCAGCTGGTTTCCAATGACCAAGCATTTTGATTGAAGTGTACCCAGTATTTTGCATTTCTCTTGTTTGTTTTTCTTAAGTGAAGGGTGATTTGCACTGTCTAAAAGTTGATGGGTAAAATATGAAAACTGGATAATTCTATTAATCCAAAAATGGTCTTTCATAACAGAAAACAACTGCTTGCTTTGCTCCGATTATCTTTACTGTTTTTGCGGTAGGTGACCTTTGCTGGGAGGTAAAAGGAAGTGTGTTTAAAGGTTGTGTAAACCAAAGTGAAGTGATCATTGTGCATGCATCTGCAATGCCTTTTTCTTTAAATACGTAACTTGAGTAAGCTAAAGGGGATTTTTTCAGCTTGTATGCAGTGCAGAAATCCAAATGCAAGTAAAGGGTCCCTATGTAGAACTCATCTCACATGAAGAATCAAAGGGAGAGTTATTGTTAGTCTTCCTTGCTGACAATGGAGGTAAGCCTTCAGATCCGTGGAAGCTGTGGAGTGGTGTGGTAGTAACTTATATTTGTTTCTAGTGGAAAAGAAAGTACAGTTGTGTACACTTACCATAAATGTAGATGTTTGAGTGTATTCAGTGTTGTAGTCATCACATTTGGGTTATCTGCTTGCAGCAGCCCTCAGTCGGCCTGATTATCAAATTCTTGGGTCCTGCGTCAGTTGCTGTCTCATCTTCCATGAAGCCAGGTAGTCAGGGGTATAAAGCATGCAGCCGGCGCCATTACATCAGTTTTTCTTGCCCCAGATGTCAGGTACCCCCCTAATGGGAAGCAATTAAATCTATATGTATATATATAAACAAGGTTATACCTCCTACAAAAAAGCAAATACACCAAAAAGCCTTTAAGCATAGTAAAAAGGAATAGAGGTATAGCCAAAAGAAGTCAGGGGGCTGGAGGGAGGATAACCAGGACTGCAACAGTGAATACACTCGAACATCTGCATTTATGGTAAGTGTACACAACTATACTATGTTCTTCGTGTTTCACTGTTGCAGTCATCACATTTGGGTAGATTCCCAAAGCTAAGGATGGGAGGAGGAATTTAGATAGCATTAGGACCAGCTATAAGGCCCTGCAAGACTGCAGTGGCAAAACCAGCTCTGGATTTAGAGAAAATTGGCAAATGATAATGCTTGGTGAAAGTATGTACAGAACTCCAGGTAGCAGCTTCTAGGATGTCCCTGGTAGGGACACCTCTGAGAAAGGCTGTAGAGGTAGATGCAGCCCTGGTTGAATGTGGTCTTATCCCCTGTGGGATAGGTTTTCCATGGTGCTTATAGCAGAAATTAATGCAATGGCCTATCCATTTAGAAATGGTTTGCTGTGAAATGGCCTTCCCCTCTGCCCCTACAGCAAATTGCCACCAGCAACTGTTCACATTTCCTGAGAGGTTTAGTCCTGTCCAAGTAAAATCTAAGTTGTCTGTGCACATCTAAGGAGTGCAGTATCCTTTCCCCTTTGTTCTGTGGATTAGAAAAGAAGGTTGGCAAATGAATGGACTGATTAAGAGCCACACTGGATACTACCTTAGGCATGAAGGAGCGACTGGTCCTGAGGGACACCCTGTCCGCATGAAAGATGATGAAAGGCTCCACTGCCATAAGGGCCTGTAATTCAGACACCCTTCTAGCTGAAGTGATGGCTAAAAGGAAGGCTGTTTTCCAAGAAAGGAATTTCAACTCTGCATTTGCAGCTGGCTCAAAAGGAGGTAGAGTGAGTTGTTCCAATACCAGGCTGGAGTAGGGGCTCTCCTGGGTGGTATTAAGTTTTTGGCCCCTCTGAGGAACTGCTTGAGCAGTGGATGAGAGATGAAGGGTGGTTCTTTGTTGTAATGAGCTGAAATGGCTGAGGCATGAATTTTGATGGAGGAAAACCAAAGGCCCTTGTGAAGCATCTCAGTTAAGTATTGAAGAATCTGAGGTAAATTGGGCACTGCTGTACCCATTCCCTGAGTTTGGCTCCAAAAACAGAATCTCTTCCATTTTTCAGCATAAGATTTTCTAGTACTAGGCCTCCTTGCCTCTAGAATGACATCCAACACTTGTTTACTGAGGGATGGTAACTGAGAGGTCAGGTAATTAGCCAGGCTGACAGGTTCAGGGTTTGAAGCTGAGGGTGCAGAATCTGTCCCTTCTGCTGGGACAGCGGGGCAGGGGTCTGAGGCAGGTGCCAGCAGTGACACACTGCATAAGAGGGGGTACTAGTGTTGGCATGGCCAGTCTGGTGCAATCAGTATCGTCCTTGGTTATTGATCTTTAGTAGTACCTTGGAGAGGAGAGGCAGAGGAGGAAAGGCATAAACTTATAGATTTTTTCCAGGTGAAGGACAGGGCATCCACTTTCCAAGCTTGTTTGTGGGGAGTCCTTGTGCAGAATTTGTCCAATTGGTAGTTTTGGGGGGAGGCAAACAGGTCTATCTCTGGGCTCCCCCATTTGTTTATCAACATGTTTGAATGTCTTTGGTTCCAGTTTCCACTCGTGTGGGTCTATGAGATTTCTGCTTAGATCATCTGCCAGTGTATTTAGCTTTCCTGGCAGGAAGTGAGCCTGTAGGTGCACTTGGCAGCTGAAGGCTGTGTTCCACAGAGCCATGGCTAGTCTGCAGAGGGTATGAGTGGGTTCCCCCCTGCTTGTTTATGTACCACATAACAGTAATGTTGCCCGTCTTTACATTAATTGTCCTGGAAGAATGTGGTACTTGAAGGCTGTCAGAGCATTCTGTACATCTAACATTTCTTTTTGATTGATATGCAGGTGCATTTAACTTGGGTTCCATTTGCCCTGAATGCACTTCCCTGGCAAGTGAGCCCCCCCCCATGTATAGTCTGATGCGTCTGTGGTTAGGGTTTGGGCGGCAGGGGTTAGGGTGAAAGGCAGTCCCTTGTTTTGGTGGCAGGCCTCTGCCCACCAAAGGAACTCTAACTGTAGGCAAGGTATGATAGGAATCATTGCTTCTAGATCCTGAGAATATTCACACCATAGGCTTTTTAGATACCATTGTAGTTTCCTCATATGCAGTCTTACATATGAAATTAGGAGAATGCAGGAGGGCATGAACCCCAAGGCTTGCAGTATTTGTCTTGCAGATAGCAGGGTCTTTGTGGCCATTAGTTTGAAGTAAGCTGTCAAATGAACTTGTTTCCTGGCGTGAGGAAAGCCGTCTGGGAAGTTGTGTTCAAGCTTGCTCCCAGGAATACAATTTGTTGGCAGGGTACCAGATGTGATTTCTTTTCGTTTATGGTGTACCCCAGAGAAGTTAGCACTTTTTGTACAAATGCCAGATGATTCAATAGTATGTCCTGGCTATCTGCCTGAATTAGACAATCGTCCAGGTATGGGTATATTTTGAATATTTCCTTGCCTGCAAAATGCAATGACTGTTGCTAGGCACTTTGTGAATACCCTGGGCGCAGTAGATAAGCCAAAGGGCAGTGCAGAGAACTGATAGTGGGTGTAGCCTGCTTTGAAGCGTAGGTATCTTCTGCAAGATTCCCTGATTGGGATGTGCAGGTATCCTTCTTTTAAATCTAGTGTTGCCAACCAGGCATCTTTGACTAGCATAAGAAGCAACTGGTGAAGAGTTAGCATCTTGAATTTTGGGATCACTAAAAAAGTGGTTAGGATAGAGAGATCCAGGATAGGACACCAGGAGTTGTCTCTTCTGGGCACCAGGAAAAGTATTGAGTAGAAACCTTGTCCCTTTTCCTCTTCTGGGACAGTTTGAATAGCCCTTATACTTAATAGAGAGAGAACTTGCTTTTGAGCCTCTGCCCACTGATTTAGGGGTAGGTCTGGCCAACCGTTTGGAGTAGGTAAAGTGTGGAAGTGGAATCTGTATCCCTGGGAAACTATATTTAAAACCCATTTGTCCTGGGTAATGAGTTCCCAGTTATTTGCCTGCAGAGCAATCTTTCCCCCTAAAGGAGGAGTCAGTTGAGAAGGGCTTGGAAGTTTCAAAGTTAAGTCATTGAGACAGTTTACCATAGGGGGGAGTCTTACTACTCCCTGCTTTGGAAGTGGGAGCCCCCCCCCCCACTACTTAGTCCTGTGCGTACCTTGGAACTGAAGCCTGAGTGTTCTGCTGGTTCTGGGTTTGGACTGAGAAGGCCTGGAAGTGGCAGGAAAGGACCAATTCTTAGAGGGCCAATGCCTACTAAATCTTGGCAGCTGTACTTCAGGAAATCTTTAAGAGTTTGCATAGATTTAGCTTTTTCCTCAATCTTTTTAAGTATTTCTTCTGCTTTGTTGCCAAACAGGCAGTCCTAGTGTAAGGGAGCATCCAGCAATTTAGCTTTAACATGATCTGGTAAAGATTGCTCCTTTAAGCCAAGCATGCCTTCTAAGTACAGACCCATTGACAGCAGCCCTGCAAGATGCCTCTAGTGAATCAAAACCACATTGCAAAGTATGTTTTCCAACTTTTCAGCAGAATGCATTAAGTCCTGTAAATCCTTATTTTCAGCACAGTCGGGAATCAACATAATTTTCTGTTTAAGCAATCCAATAATATGCTGCTGATACTTTAACATATGAAACTGGCAGTTTAAGGCCGTAATGACCAAGGTTGCAGAAGTGTATACCTTCTCACTCCATCTATCCAGTGCCTGGAATCTCTTTCAGAGAGGGTAGGATTTTTTGCAGTAGTAGCCTTAATGCCCTTGGGTCCCTGTGAAATGGTCTTAGGATCCGCAGTAGGATTTTTAAAGAGGAACTTGTGAGAGTCAGGAACCTTGTAATATCTATCTGGTTTTCTGGGAGCAGGAGGTAAGGAGTCAGGGCCAAGCTAGTCTCTGAAAAGGCATCATCAACAATGTCCAGTACAGGGGGGATAGCTAAAGGCCTGTGTTGGGACAGGAGTAAGAAATCCTTAAGCCTCTTTTTAGAATCAGAGTAATCCTGGCTTTCCCAGCGGAAATGCTCCCTAAGAGTATGCAAGGTTTCACCAAAAGAGAAATCCTCTGGAGGGGAAGCAGAGGGAATAGAGTCCTCTGCATCAGAATCCTCATAGGTAGATAAGGGTAAATCCTGGTCATCAGAGGAAACAGAAATTTTATAATCCTTATCAGAAGAATCATAAGCAAATTCAGTCCTAGGTCTCTTAGAGAGGAAAGGTTGGCTTCCCCTGATTAAAGTAATAAGGTCTTCAGCCTTTCTTATCATTTGTTTTTTAGGCATAGAGGCCTGCCCATGCGGTCTGGGCATCGGTTTTCTAGGCATGGATTGAGTTTTAGGCCTTGAAGAAGAAGATGGTGTCGGTTTAATATGCAAGTCAGTAGGCCTGAATACACCCTCAGAAGCCGGTGCCTGAACAGCGACTCCGGACCCATCCAAGGTAGAGACATCCGCAGATTCCTCAGTAGAGGCCTGCGAATCTGAAGTAGCGGTTATCGGGGGCTGCGAAAGCGCCTCACGAGTACCGGAGAACTGGAGACTAGCTTAGGAAAAGTGTCGTCGGCAGCTTTGGACCTAGGCGGCCTGTTTCTGTCTTTATCTTTGCATTTTTTCAGAATGTCGGTAGTCTGGTGGCTTACCGAAGCCATATCTGGATAATTGAACTGAGTACCAAAATATTTAGAAGCATAAATATACTGACGACGAATAGTTCGTTGTTTAAATAAGGCACAAAACCGATAGCGAGGTACGTCGTGGTCAGGGCCTAGGCAAGGAATACAGTATGAATGTAAATCTTTGAGGCTTTTGCTTTCCACAAGAAATACAATTGACTTTTACTGATATCGGTTTAGAGCAAGAAAAGGTTTCCCCAATGGGGTACTTCGCTTTAGTTGAAGACTTTGGTTCTGAAACTCGAAAACGAAAATTTCAGGAGTCTGCCGACTGGCACTTATGAACTGCTTCTGCTTCGGGTACCGCAAGGCGAGAAAGGCTTTATACCCTGACTACCTGACGTCATGGAAGATGAGACAGCAACCGACGCAGGACCCAAGACTTTGATAATCAGGCCAACTGAGGGCTACTGCAAGCAGATAACCCCAATGTGATGACTGCAAGAGTAAAACACGAAGAACATCATCACTGAGGCAATTATGGAAGGAGGCCATGTTTTTCTCTTTAATAATGTAGTTTTGTTACTAGTATGGGCAAATATTTATTATGTCGGTGATGATCCAGTTTTGTTTCACTGATGCTGCATTTGTTTTTTTGTTTCAGTTGACCTGCTAAATAGGTAAGGTGTACCCCTCCATCTACTACAAGTATAATTCATTTTTGCAACTTAAAGTTTTCTTGCTTAGCCTGAAAAGAACTAAGACAAAAAAGAAACTTGAGCACTGTTACTGAACTGATGTATTTACTCCAGACTCCCTCCATCCTGGACATGCAGCTGAATGTAAAATCCCTTTGAAGGAAGTATAAATGTACACACCACATTGGTACCAGCTATGTGTTCTAGAAGTTTGGATGCAAGACACGTGTGTCTGTCTGTCTGAGGGGACAGGGTTCTAAGGGACAATGTGTGTCTATGTGTGGTTTCTAGGGAATGGGGTTTGTAGTGGCAATATGAATGTGCTTCTTAGAGGAAGGAGTATGTAGGGGATGATGTGTGTGTGTTGCTTAGGGGATGGGATTTGTAGGGACAATGTGAGGGTGTTGCTTAGGGGATGAGATTTGTAGCGAAAGTGTGAGGGGTGTTGGTTAAGGGATGAGTTGTATAGGGGCAGTACAAGTTATGAGAATATGTACAATTACTCTTGAGTATGTATGCTATATGATAGGGTGTGTGGGAGCAAAATCATTGTGCCTGTAAGGGAATACGGTATACAGGAACAGTGTAACTACATTTGGTAGAGAACTGTGGCAAGATGTATTTTTTAACCGTGGGTCTGCTACTCAGATAACAGGAATGAAACAGGGTACATTCCTATAACTGTACACATCACTGCCTTGTCTTGGTTCATGTTTTTTTTTGTATTATGATGTATTATGTGCAGTACCACTGATGAGGAAACTCCTGTTTAATGATTATTTTATTTTTTAAATGAACGAGTAATGCGCCATCATTTTTAATTCCACTACTGAAGTATTGTATTAAGCAGCTGTTGTACATGAAACAGATTCTCAACCTAAGCGATTGTGGTTTTAGGTAAATGCATTCTGCAGTTTACAGTAACTGTTAAGAAGACCTGTTTTTACATTTTAAACTGACGTGCTGCTTAGTTATGCATCCTCCAGGCTATTTGCTCATGAAATATCATGACCAGTTTGCAGAGACCATCAATATGACAATGTGTAATGTTAATGAAATGTGTTTGTTCATTTAATGACACTGTTTAATGTTAAAAGAATGCATGAAAGTTTAATATATTCTCAGCATAATGTAAGTGACACTAAGTTAAGAATGGTTTGGTTAGCTTTGAGAAATGAAGTAATGTAATAATACAAAAAATGCATTGTAGGTGAATAAGGATGCTAGTACAGTGCCTTCCTTCACTTCTTGCCACTTTGTGCATCTTTTGACAACAGTTTTCTGCCAAGAATATTTGAAACACAGATTTGGCAAGACACTATGCTAAGAATACAGCAGGTAACTTATCTTTCTAACTAATGTAACTGTCTTCAAAAAGATGATGCAGCATCTTCAAATCACTAAATATTATTTTTAATTTTAATTTACTGTAAATCAAGTGATCACTTGGATACCCTTTTACCGCAGATAGCCCAGCCTACACAGAGGCACTTGTAACAGACAATAACAGATAATTTTGTGGGAGACATCGCACCAATCAGCATTCAACAGGACTTTCAGTGAGGGCTGTTGATACTGAACAGTATACTGAGCAGGATAAACATTGAATCTAGCCATCCTTGACAGCTTCCAGGGTTGTTAACAGTTCTGAGACAGAGTCCGTTTAACCTCTGTCCAGCCAATATTCCCATCCAGTAACCTGTTGTTGCTAAATGCTTCAGTGGGGCACAAAACCTAATATGCGCTGGATAGCTATTGATGCATTTTTTCATGGTGAAGCCTCATCCGTAGATGTTATATTTTCTCTGCTGAGAAGGGGGAGTGAATGACTTAACTTCTATCACAAGTGAAACAATGTCATATTCAGAGCATATGCAGTACTGCCGAGGAAGAATATTTTTCAAAAAACAGAAAAGTTAAAATGTAGTGTCTCTTTCAAGCTTCATCTTAAATGACGTAGTAGGTCTGGTAAATCAGAAAAGGAGTCTTGTTTCCTTTGTATTTAAATGACGTGCTCATGTGCTACACATGTGTATGAAAAAAACAACGGAAATTGTAATCCATTTCAAGGGTATACAATATTGTCCATGAGATTAATATAGTGAGTCCAATACCAGAGAAAGTACTAAAGCTGCAGGAATGCAGAAGTAACATGCTCTGTGTTTTTTAATTGAAATGTTCACACAACATGCACTAAAATCTTGGAGTAAAAACTGAAATGCATCGAAGACTGCTACACTGTGATGTACTACAGTGACCCCTATAGGTGATAGTAGAGCAGCACATACTGTACTGCAATGATACCAAGTGATTTATTCTGCACTCTCCAAATAAACTGTATGTTTGTAGTACTCATAAGACATGCTCCACAAGAAAAATGTCGTATACTGAATGTAACAGTAGCAATACTGTGCTGCAACAAGCCCACCCAGATGTAAAGCTCAAAGAAACTTAATCAAAGAGAATACATCCGTGCAATGTAGCATAGTGTGTATTTCTTAACGCATGAGAGAGCATTAAAACACATACATTTTAATGTGCCAAGATTTATGATTATATACCAGCCTAGAAGTGTTAATTTTCAAATTTGAAACTTGCATAGCTTTTAAGGTATTTCTGTAATAAGTTGCACAAAAAGAGTGTAAGTGCTGAAGAAGCATACGGTTTTCCACTTGTCACAGAATCTGAAATGAAGAAGAAACCGGGAATTCACAATAAGGTGTGCTGTGAGTATGCGATGTAAGGGAGATAACAGATGTGCTATGCTGTGCATATGCGATGTAAGGGAGATCACAGATGTGGTATGCTGTGCATATGCAATGTAAGAGAGATCACAGATGTGGAATGCTGTGCATATTCAATGTAAGGGAGATCACAGATGTGGTGTGCTGTGCATATGCGATGTAAGGGAGATCACAGATGTGGTATGCTGTGCATATGCAATGTAAGGGAGATCACAGATGTGGTATGCTTTGTATATGCGATGCAAGGAAGATCCTGTTTAGTACAAGATACTAATGATTTGATACATCAGTAATAAGCAAGAGTGTGACAATATGGAGTTGCGCATTGCTGTGGCAAATGCACATTATATTGCACATGGAGTGGGAGATGGACACAACCTAGTAAGTGTGCGGAATGATTCTGAAAAGTAAGAACCACAGGAAAACACACACACTGGTGTGTCTGTGTTTAGGGTGTATAGTAATAATGGTGCCATAGAGGTTAATGGTGACTGTAGAGGCACATGCCATAGAGGTTAATGGTGACTGTAGAGGCACATGCCAGGGAAGGTAGTGTACAGTAAGTTTCAGTACAGCTTGTGTATCTTGTATGTCACTACTGTTGTGCTGTCTTTCCTAATGTTTATACATAGCTGAAGGGTCTACAGTAAAGATCCAGGTTATTACCATTGCTTAAGCACATGCACACAGTGTGCCATGGAGGTCTTAGTACTCAGAGTCTCAGGCTGACTTGATGCTCCGTGTAAAACAAAATGGAATACATTTTGGTGTGCAGTACTTTATTACTTGTGGTTGTGCTTTTTATGTCTATTTTCCAGAGGACTAGCCTCATTCACTGCATACTGTATTGCTGGGATAGACAGTCATCATTTGTGCAACATTTTCAAAGCTGCATCATGACTACTTATGAGAAAATCTTATATTAATGTTTGTGACTCAATCTCGCCAAGTGCCAGCAACAGCTTTGGGTGAATTTCAAAAAGTAGGTATTGCATACCAAGTAATACATACATAATCTAACGTTAAAATGCATAAAGGATATCTATATTGTACCGTATCTAAATTAAATAAATGAAATCCTAACTTTTCGCCTATATGTCCCCATTGTCCGGATCAAACAGCTGATATTTTACATGTCCTGTGGAACTGTACCAAGATACACAACTTATGGTGTTCCTTGAGAGTAAGATTAGAGAAGATGGGATATGAAAAATCAACCCTTACTTGGGAGACAGGTATTTTGCACATTAATATCAATCAACTCCCAAAAATATTAAAACATGTCTTTATTACGATGTGTGCCTTTATTAAATTCTTTATTACAAAGAATTGGAATGTCATATCACCAATTACATGGGAAAATGTTAGCAATCTTGCTATCAAATATATCTCATCTCACAAATTAATTTATTCAAAAACAAAAACGAACGCTATTACCAAAAATATTGGGGTTACTTACTAGATATAATTCTTGACAAATAAAATTCGCCTACAAATTGTCATGAAAAGCTAACCTTTAAATAAGAAATGAATGTAGTATAACCAGTCTTTCTTGCATCTTCTCCCTTCTCCCTTCTCTTAGTATATGTGTAACTAGACATTTTCCCTAAACATACAAATAAATGGTTAAATTTCTATTTTTACTTTATATATAGACTATATCCCCATTTTTAACTATCCCTTATGAGACCAAATGAACATAAGAATTCTCATACTTTACTTGACGATGTAGTGACTTCTTGTGTATATATTGTGTGTGTGTGTGTGTGTGTGTGTATATATATATATATATATTATATAATTTTCTCGGAATGAGATTGTCTGTTTTCTTTAGATAGGTATTTGTATTGTTTATTTGTGTTTTTGAGTTACTGTATTGTTTTATATTTGAAAAAAGAAAATTGAAATAAAGAGATTTTGGGGAAAAAATGCATAAAGGATACAATAGCTGTAATTTCTTGAAGTAGTTTGAGAAAGATCCAAGAAGTCAGAAAATTTAGAAGATGCTAGGATACTCTAAATTTGATGATGTAGAAATTTGACTGCCGTAAATATGTAGTGAAATTTAACACCAGTGCTAACTTAAAAAAAAAAATACTTGAAATTTCCATGTAATTACATTTCAGTTTGAGTACCATATAAAATTGCATTTAAGCTTTTTGTTTTTTAAAACTTTTTTTATCTTGATATGCCACACAGTAGTTTCAAAGGATGTTTGGACATAGTCCTCTTTTTTTTTTTTTTTTTTTTTTTAAAGCTTACCAATTTGCTTTTAAATCGATGAGTCCAGGGTGAAGAGAGATTAAAGGGAACTTGCAGCTCCTGAAGTCCACTTTTTAAGACTTTTTGGCATTCGGGAAGGGTATGTTTAAAAACTAACTGTTGTAGATGATTCATAAACAGAAGTAATATTCTGTAAAAAGAAATGACAGCTGAAACAACTATCCAAGTGCATGGAAAAATAAAAATAAATAAATAACAGATGTGTTATAAACATTGAAAATGGCTCTTATTGAACATTTGATCTGTTGGTTTAGGTTCCATGCTATTGCTGCCCAATTCAGGTATATCAATCGCATATGCATGTCATATGATCGAACAATTAAAACATTGAACCTCATTTCAGCGAGATGACAGCATCAAATGCCTTAATCATCTGTAGCCGACATCAACAAATCTAACCACACTAAATAGTAATATTTGGCCAACAGCTGCACATAAGTTGGAAAGAATATACATATTTGCTCCCATCATGTTATACATGCCAAAAGTAACAAGTAAGATGCTAACATCGCAGCTGTTGGCCAACTATGGCTATTCAATGTGGCGAGATTTGCAGATGTCTGCTTTTGATGCTTATGGCGTTTGATGCTGTTGTCACACTTGAAGTGAGGTTCAGTGATTTAATCGTTCGATCGTATGACATGAATCCATCAATCACAATGTCAGTATTGACATAGTAAATTCCATTTATGTCTCAATGAATATAACAACATGTGTAGTTAATAAACAGCTTTAATTAAAGCATCAGTCTTTTTGAATACTGTACTTATGAAAATATTTTAGAATTATAAAACAAGAATAAAATTAAAACAGACTTTGAAAACAGTGTGGAAACACTGTATTTTAAATGCATCTCCCTAACGAATATGAAAAATCAGCAACATTTATTCATAAGAAAAAGAGAATAGAAATAAGACCAAACAAATGCTTAATACAGCAGTATGTATGCTGTATATAGATAAAGTTTTCATTGTTACCAGCACTGCTTGACTTCGACTGGCAGTCATGAGGAAGTGCCCACGGAGGGTGGGAGTGAATGGCAGATGATGACTTACCAATCTTAGGGGTGAAGGAATAGCCTAATCCTTTGCAATGATGACTGTTGGTGGAGACCTGGAAATTTACACCAGGACGCACATGTTCAGGCCACCTGCTGGGAACTGACGATCAGCATTTTTGCCGTAGACAAGGGGAGATTGTGTGTGGAAGTACATGTGTTTGCACATTGCACTGCAAATCATACTGTGGTGGTGTGTGTGGGAGACTCCCGGTGGTGGGGGCTTAGACAACATTCTAACCCCCGTGAGAATCATCATAGGTGACTCTGCACAGGGGAGGTTAACAAGTCCAGTGGCAAATTTTGTGAGAGGTACATATTTCTAACCCACTTTGAGGACAGCCTCCATATGGAAGAGAAAGCTAGGCAAACTGCCCCATTGTCAGGGGTATTGCAGTTTGGAAAAATTACTACTGAGTGGAGAAGAGAAAAAAAAGTCAGTGCTGTCAGAATGTGTCAGTTTGACCCAACATTCATTCTCTGATTTTTCAGTTTAACAGCATCACCTCATTGCTGAATAATTATTCCATCCAATGCACTGAGACCAGCATGTGTGTTGAGGTTAACTTGATGACTCAACATGCATCTCTTACGTGTTCAACCTTGTCAAGATTTTTTTAGAACGGAGTTTGAGAGGGCCTTCTTATACCCAATCAGACTTATCCCTTTGAAGCAAATAGAAAGTTTTTATGCAATAAAATTGCTATATCATTTGAGCTGCTCAGGATTTTGTCACAAGAGTTTACAAATCAGGGTATGCTGAGGTCGATTGAAACAGAGGTCAGTGAATGAAAATTCATCAAGTCTGTTTCACCATTTTTTAACCTATAAAAATCTATTTCTGTGTTCAACTTATTAACTGAGTAAATGGGATGGTCTGAAGACCCTTTTTGGTCACATCCTGGGCCAAATAGGTAAATGCAACATTTCATTTTCCATGATAAAGTGCAAAACTATAGAACAGTTTTTAATGTGCAGTACACAATGCACAGTACTATATACATGATAGCAGTATATAGGTGGAGCAAATAAAGTAAAGACAAAATAATGTACATATGTTTATACATACGTTATATATACCCTCCCATTAGTGAACTGAGGTGTTGCTGAGACGAGAGAGCGGTATTAACCTGTGTCTCTAAAGCACTTAACGTTTGTTTTATGTGGTGAGATGAGTGAAGAGATTTCTTGACTGCTTTGAAGCTAGCGATCTGTTTGGTGTCTTCTGTTAGGGAGTTACAGCATGCAGGGAAAAATTTAGTGAAGGTTGTTTCACAGATAGCAAGAGTAAAGGGAGGCCTGTTTAGTTGGACAGCATCAGAGCCACCGAAGGAAAAGGGAGGTTATTTAAAAAGAGAGTTTTTTGAGGATGGGCAGGCAGTATTTTTGTGCAACAGTTTGAAAGTAACGGTGTTAAGGAGCAGAGAAGCTCTTGCAGCAGCGAGCAGCCATTTAGCCGTAAAGTGATGTTCATTCTAATTTAATGGGTGTTAATTCTAAGTGTTTGGTTTTCAGCAGTTTGACGCAGTGAGTTGTTTTGAGAGGTGCAGGGTGATATGATTAAGAACTCGTAGTCTACACTGGGAAGTAATACGTTAATAGTAGTATAATGTCTGACCTCTGTTGTTAGCAAACTAGAGATTTTATAAGAGATTCTTAACTGTGAGAGTACTTTGTGCATTTGGATCATGCTGAAAGTTGAGGTGCTGGCCAAAAAGTAGACCAATATATTTTTGTTTTTTCACAACAGGGAGTTCAGAACGTGAGGAATCAAAACTAAAGCAATGGTATATCTGTTGTAGTTTCTAATGAGTACTAACCAGGAGCTATGAGCTTGTTTCAGTGAGTTTGTTAATGTTGAGTCAATTCCAAACAGCTGCAAAGTCTTTCTGGAGAGTTTGTTTGTTTATTTATTTATTTATATTTGCAGAGCCTCTGAATTTCTGTCCTGTCAATTCTACAATGTCATGTGCATATACTACACGGCTGATGTGTGGGAAGTTACAGGAAGGATAATTTAAGAATAGTCAAAAGAAGAGAGGAACAAGTAGTGACCCAAGGGAACCCCTTTGTTATTGAATCCAGAGGTGTGCTATTGGGTCCTAGGAAAGAGAGAACATGTGATTATGTAGGTAATTAGTAATCAGTTGTAGTACTACTGAGGAGAAGCCTGTCTCTGCGAGTTTCTGATGTAGACGTGTGTGACTGACCACGTGAAAGGATTTCTTAAGGTCAAGAAAGGTGGTTGCAGTGATTCTGTCAGTAACAGTGTAGATGGCAGTACTACTGATGTTGTAATTAGGTTAGAAGCCGTGACACCTCTTGTTACTCCATGTTGGAGAATATGTGGTCTGTAACAGTATAGATGGCAGCACTACTGATATTTAATTAGGTTGGAAGACATGTCACCGGTTAAGAATGTCATATTTTATGATTTATTCAAGGATTTGAGTGTAGATATTCAAGAATTTTGGAGAGGAGGCAGAAGTTAGAAATGGAATGGAAATCAAATGCTGAGGGGGGTAGGGACTGTTACCAGTGGAATGATTGGAGCATGTTTAAAACTGTGGGATAGAAGTTTATTAGTGATTGTTAAACTGATTAAAATGACAGACATTTACTGAGTGGTGTGCTCCCTACTTTGAAAGTTTTGAGGTTAAAGACTGTGGGTGAAAGGCTGATATCAGCAGTCATTTATCTGATGTTTCTGAACTTCTTTACTGCTGTTTGCCTTGAAATGAGATGAGGACTAGGCCAGTATTGTGTGTGAGAGAAAAGATGGCGTGTTGTGGGGACATGCTTTTAGAGACGAGCTTGGAGTGAGAAGCTACAGGGTTGCTCATACTGTCTGTGAGCTTAGTGAGAGGAAAAGATGGAACGTTAAGACCCAAGACAGATTTTGGAAATATATTGGAGGAAACAATGTTATTTAGGGCTTTGCAGAATTTATTAGTGTGTCTGAAGTATGACATTTGCACTAATCTGCAATATTCAGTTTTAGCATAATTAGTTGCTAATCTGGTTTCTTTTTTCAGCTGTGTCCAGATATTGGTATTGTCTATGTTATAAGTGGTTGGAATACTAGTATGCCCAGGATTTATTTCTCAAAGGAAGGTGCTGGAAGTACTTATAAACAGGAACAAAGCACCAGTTCAAACAACGAAGATGCAAACTATTTATTGGGCTGATACAAAAACCAAAAGCAAACTGTTGGATGTGTTGTTTGCTTTTGGTTTTTGTATCAGCCCAATAAATAGTTTGCATCTTCGTTGTTTGAACTGGTGCTTTGTTCCAGGATTTATTTCTGTTATAAGCTGTTAGATTTGGCATGTTATCCATGGAGAAGGTGAAGTATATGTTCTTTAGTATTGAAGGGGTACAGTCTGTCTACTGGCTTGGGTATGGGCAAGTATATTTTAGAAAGTAGAGAGGGCAAAAATTAGATCAGTGTTATTGTAGAAGGAGAATCAGTTAATCATGCTAAATTCAGCACTGAGGTTGTCAGAAGGTTTCAGGGATAGCTCTTGTCTGTATAATTTGTAGTGGAAATTTCATGTGTTTGTGTGACCAAGAGGGAAAAATGGGACTGTGTTCTCTGTGCAAGTTAGGAGTTATTGCAATTGCTGCAGCTTCAGGTAGGATAGATTTGGACTTGAGTGTATTAGGCTTGTTCCACTCCGGTACCATTTCAGTTTGGGCTTAAGGGAGCTTAGGAAGTCTAGACTGAGATCACCCATAAGTTTTTAGTTTTTGACAGCTGGTGCTCGTGCTGGAATCTTGAAAATCACGATTTTCCTTTTAAACTTCTTTTAGCAGGTGACGAGCTCCCCACCCCAAACTTAATGTATGTCAACATCGAGATTGCCATACCTCGGAGAAAATTAAATATCCCAAGAAATGGCATCTCGTACTTGGAGTATACAAGTCCGATCTTTTGGCCATTCAGTCTTCATATTTCAGGACTCGGTGTCTAGTAGGTCTTGATTGTCTCTTTGTAGATGATTGGCTCAGCCACTCCCTTCCTCTTAACGAGTCACTTCTTACCTTGAGGTTTGAGTTCCTGACTGCCCCCTTAATAATAATCACCATGGGCGTACCAGTATTGTAATGTTTTTGTGCATAGCTCTAGGACAGTAGTTTCCAACACTGGTATCTCACTTTGATCCCACAACACTCTATGTTGTACTACCTCTACCTCTTGTAATAGATTGCTTTGTTGGAGATCCGTGTTACCACACTGTTATGCATGTGTGCATTTTTGCAGGGGGCTCAGGGAATGATTAGAGCTCTGTGAGGCTGCCTGAACTTACATTGGATGTTTTGTTTGAAGTAGATTTTAACATTGCTCTTGTAGTTTTTGTAAACAGCACACTGGGGTATACAGCAGTAAAATACATACCAGTTTTGTCATTTAGTAGATTTTTTTCCTTTACAAGGTACTCTTCGCCATGAAGTGCTTTTTGACCATACATTCCTTTATGTACGTTAGTAAAGACTATCAGGACACTTCATCATTTGTTTGTTTCCACTCCTAAGTGCTTAGAACATTCTGTTTCTAGTGATGCGTATTTTAAGAACTTGCTGTAATAATAAATTCTTGATGATCAGCCTCCAGACCCACCATCTATGCTGCAAGGGTATTACAATAGCTGTTAAGCCCTAGGTTTCAGTTCCCTCTGGGTATTGCTGTTCTAACCAGAGGGGCAAGGGTTTTCAGAACAGCTGTGCCTTTAATGCTTGTTCTCATAACGTTTTCTTTTTGGCTTTGAGTTCACTGTGTGCTAAGTGCCTGTTTTCACTGCTCACAGAACAAGAAGGCACTTATCCCTGTATGATTAATGCGTGTGTTTTGGCATGAATTTCATTACCTTAAATCGCTATCTGTCTGTAGATTGTGCATACTGCTTGCCACTTACCGAAGTCGTGCAATGTACTTGCACCTACTATTATGGTCTGGTGTTCGAGCTAACTGTGCCCTGTTCTGAGCTCATTCTCCCCTTCTCTTCTGCTGTCAGCCAGGGATACATTTTTTGTTTTAGATTTACTGCACTAACTAGATGAAGTGTTAAAAGAGGGTAATCCTTCATGCAAATTCTGTTTCCATTGCAGCTGTATAAAAAACTCGCTGAATCCTCAAATGCACTCTTGCTCTCTCTCTTTCTTCAGCTAATTGCTTCCCACATCTATTTACATATCTACTATCTGTCCATCTGTCTATCCACTTTATCTTTGTATTTATATAGGTGTGTGTGTGTGTGTGTGTGTGTGTGTGTGTGTGTGTGTGTGTGTGTGTGTGTGTGTGTGTGTGTGTGTGTGTGTGTGTGTGATATGAACACATGGGGAGTCTGGTACATGATTCATGAACTGTTTTGTGTTGTAAATTTAGGGCAAATTCCCTAAACCTGCATTATAACATGTTTAATGCATCACCAGCCAAACTACACACGTATTCATTTACCCATTTTTTTCCATGGTTTTGTGTTGAGTACTACTGTTTTCGGATGACATCAATGGACTGTGTTAATTATTTTGTTAATAAAATTTTTTTAATAAAAATGTTTCTGGCAGTTGGCTTAGAGGATTAAAGAACTGTTAACGAGCTGTTTCTTGTAGTCCAATGGTGCAAGGTTTGATTCCCTCAGCTTTCTCTGTGTGACTGAACAAACACTGCTCCCAGGATTAGTCTGAAAAAGGTCCATGGAGATCAATGCTGTACCCTGGAAAGCAAATCTAAATAAATTACTAAGTTTCTCCTGAGTAGGGCTGTAAGTACGATATTTAACTTTTTACTGTATTTCTGAAGGATCCGCGGTGGAGGTGCTGCGGTAGCGTTGTCGCCTCACAGTAAGACGCTGACCGGTTCGACTCTCAGCTAGAGCATCTTCTGCGTGGAGACATGTGTGAATGGGCGTACCTTCGTTGAAGGTTGTGTGTTAGGTCTGGCAACTCAGCACTTAAAAATCAACTGCCAATCATTAGCAGACCGGAGTTCCGCTGTGGCGACCCCTAACCGGGGAAAAAGCCAAAAGACACAACAGCAACAACTGTTTTTCTGAAGGAAGTAGTTTTATGCATTTATTTATTTAATGGCATTTCATTTTTCAGATGTGTTTTTAGTACTGTAGTGAGGGGTATGTAGAAATTGTTAGTCTTGTAGTTTAGTTATTTTTTCAGTAAGGTTATGTTAGTTTTAAGGAGTTAGAAATGGAGTCCTTTTGCTGATAATGCCACCAGTTGGATAGTTGCACTCTGTGTTTTGTTTGCTTGTTTTATTTCATTTTTTAAAATTATTCTATTTAATGCTTTATTGTATTACAAATTAGTTTCATTTCGAGGAGGTTAATTCAGATGAGCACTATGTTTTGTTTGGGGTGGGTGTGTGTGTTTTTCTGCTGTGTGTACAATTAGGTCAGAGTGGGAACTCATGATTACGGCCATAAGAAAAGATATCCATGATGTAGATATGGACATTTGCAAAGTCTGTTGAGCTCTGGCCTAGCCACATTGGTCATTGCGCTGCCCAGTCATTGTGACTCTTCTTCCTTCTCTAACAACAGCTACTCACTGCTTTCTGAGTGCTCTACTTACCAGGTACTGACCTTGTAGTAGCTGGAAGTTGCAGTATAAGGTCCTTGTACCCAACCATCACAAAGTTTGGTCTGACCTAGCTGGAAGTAGTGACCTGGGGAACAGCTGAAGGGATAAGCAGGCCAGGTGGGGAGAAGCATGAAAAAAGGAAAATAAAAAAAAGGTTGTGTGCTCATTGCATATTAAATAAGCTTCTTAGACAACCACCATTAAGTTCTGCATTGAAATCTGCATGGCCTAAGTTGGGAAGTCCAGTCCAGTTCTCATTCTGGTCTGTTCTGCCCTCTTGACTCTCCCAGCTGCTTGGTATTTTCAGAGAGCACTTTGCCAGTACACTGACATTTGTACACTAGAAGTAGAGAAAGTGCCTCTACCCATGAGTCTGATTCTGGTGCCTGTCTGTTCCAATCTCCTCTGCCTCTTCCTCCACACTGCTTGTATCCCTGTGAGGCTCAGGTTTTGCCACAGTTGGTAGGGTGCATCCTAGATGCCTCAGCATTGAGGTTTTATAATCTGTATATCACTGTCATTCATGGGCATGCTCTTGCTGTCCGTGTTTGTTATGGCAGAACCTAAGAAAATATTCTGTCACAGTTCTGTTCCCAGTACAAGGTCCCACTTCCTGATGTAGAACTGCAAGTTACCTACCTGTCCTTATAGTTAAGTTAATGGGGAGAAAGGGTTGTCTAGCACCAGAACATGGACTATGTTGCCAATTATAGCTTATTTGTTTTTTTTCAGTACCTTAACCAACATGGCTTTTGACTAGGGGACAGCATTGTTTTCTTCAGCTGCATGATGATTGACACATGATGTAAGTCACAGCACAGCATAGCTAGAGACTTTTTTTTTTTTTTTTTTTTAACTAAAACCGTCTTATTTGAGCTAGCCAGACCTTTGACTCAGTAGACCATGCTAGTTCTCCAGTCATTATGGGAAGGAGTTGCAGACCTCCCCTCAAACTGTACCAGAAGTACTTCTGATGGTGGAATCCTTAAGGTGAATGTACACCAAGTGTTGTTCTCAGCAGCTTCTGCCAACGTGAAGGTCCCACTGTTACCTGTTTTAAGCTGATAGCTCTTTATTGTTTTTATTAACTTATTTTAAATTGGACCATCCATAGTACCCCAGCTGCTGTAGTATTGTTTATGTGGGCTTCCTTCAATCGGGTAGTTATCCATCATTTCTTTTTTAATTTTTTTTTTCTCAGTCAGACACATCCTTCTTTGTTTGGGTGATCACTGCTTGCAGTAGACCATCCTTCAAGCTACCTTTAGAGTTTTTGTTTTATGTGGTCCTAACCCTCTCCCCTTCACAGCTGTTTATGCAGTTGCAGATGCAAAGGTGTGCAGTGCCTTCCCTCAAGGGCATGCACATTCTTGCACATACCCCAAGAAGGCCACCACACATGTGGCTTGGCAGGGACCACATGCACATCCTGACTACTGCTGCTTTCTAGACACCTTTCTTCATATAGACATCCAGAGTGAAGGAAAATTGAACTGCCTCCCCCTACACACACACACACACACACACACACACACACACACACACACACACACACACCAGGATGGAGAAGTCAGTGTCAGCTACTCACTATAACCCTCCCTTTCTAAGATTTTCTGGCACGAGCCGCTAAACGAGCTCAAGGCGTGAGGTTCATTCAAGGCTTTATCCCTCTGCACCAGTGTGTCAGGTCAGTTGTCCTCCTTCATTGCTGAGCCCCTTGTCCCAAACAGTGACACCTCAGGGATCTGGAACGGAGTCAGCCTGTTTCACCTCAGGTAATAAAGTTTATCAAAATTTAGACCTTTTCAGGCCTTAAAAACTGAGCAACCCTACACATTTCCAGACTGTATTAAATACAGAGGTATCTAGAAGATTCTCACTTCATTTTTTCAAGGAGTAAAATGAGTTTACTTTAGGACATGTTATAAGAGCTCGGGAGTCCTCAGTCCTTGATACAGAAAAGCAATATGTGAAGGGCCACTTGTGACTCACCAGACTGGCTTCAAATGGCAGCCCTGCGTTACTCCTAACCCAGTTTATCCTTCCTCTTCTGAAATACACAACTATTTGGAATGTCTACTGATGGAGGGCAGGACTGGTTTCAATACTAACCTGAGGTGCAGATTCACTGTTTAAATTCTCCCCTGCAGCCAGAATACAAGTTCCAAGTAAAAGATATGTAAAATAAAATCTCAGATCCATTGTAGGTATGGAGGCCTGTGCTCTTTGCACCCGGAACCAGCTTTGTGGTTGTTGTGAAGGCCTTCAGCAAGGGAGAAAGTTGTGTGAACAGTTGTCTGAATTGATTTGGGAATTCTCAGACATAAGCAGCTACAGTGCCAATAATAAATCTAATGTCTCCATGCTATACACTTTCTTAAGCAAAAACTGATAGTTTTCATAAGTTTTGTTCTTGTACCATGTATATACTGCTGTCCTAGCTGCTTTAAGTAATAAACAACAAAAAAAGTACTATAGTTGAACTGTTGCAATTGTTGACTTTTGAGTGTATGTCTCTAAACTTTACATGGGAGAGCACCAGGAGGGTGCTGAAAATCCTGGCGAGGGAATGTGTGCCATCATTCCAACTCCTTTTCCCCTGACTTGGTGTTTCCTCTCAGGATCCCACAGAGCTAGTCTTGAAGAACATTGCTGATTATTTCCTTAATCAAAGATGAATGATTCTCATTCTTTCACCTTTGAACTTGCAGTTTACTTCAGGTTAATGGCCACCTGCAGGCACCAGGTGGAGGAACCATTATTAATAAACAGTTACAGTCAAGGTCCATGAACTGCTGAGAATGGGTGAAAGGGGTGCTGGGCATTGCCTTTCTGTAAATTAATCATTCTTGTACTTTTCACTTTGTCAGAGACCAAGTCAAGTTGTATAAATGAGTTTGTAGAGTTTTATGATTGGTACTTACTGTGTAGGCTTTGGCAGAAGTGTATAGGCATTGTGCCAGCCATCAATAACCCCACTGCAGCAGAAAAAAGGAAGTTTTAGTTTTATAGGCACAGGTCTTGCTGCCACCTACAAATCATTTTCAGGGAACAGGACCCTTGCCAATTCTGCTGCATGCTTTATAGCTCAGCATAATGGCAGTTTTAACAGTAGTTGTTGAAATAAGTAGAAGCCTGTCATCTCAGGCTTGAGGCAGCAAATAAAAAAACAAACACCTGTTTGCTGTTTCTGAAATGAAATGTTTCTATATGTGCTTATTTAGCAGAGCGGCCTAATTTCTTATTGGTAAGAACAGCACAATATTCAGATCGGAGTTCATTTTACAGATGTAACTGTAAATGTAGTCCCCTGTTCATTATTTTCAGTTCGCATCTGTATGTGGCGTGGGAACCCAGTCGTAAAAGCAAACACATATTTGCAAGGAGTTGAAAATATAATGTGCAAGCTAAAATAGTCAGCTTCACAGATCAGTTTATAGGCAACCACATTGTGTTAATACTGTTAGTAGGAAGTAATATTAATTTTTGTGTTATTTCACATTGTTATCTTCAAAGTAATATTATAAACATCTGGAATGCCCCCAGAAGGGCAGGTGGGAGATGGTATTTGAGGGATCTATAAACTGTTACCTTTTTTGAGTTGTGCATCTTCAACGCGGAGGAGAGCAAAGCAAAGGGAGGTTACCATGTGTTAAAACACAGACTTCACCATGAGTTAGTGGTGTATTTTTCCCAAACTCCTGGAGATACTAAAGGCTTCATTTGAAATTAGAAAGTGATGCTTCATACAGCAAAAGCACTGGAAGAACCTCTCTCAAGATATAACTGGGACATTCAGTCATGTGGCCTTCAAAACAATCTGAATCTGTTGTGAATCAGATGGAAATGTTCTTTTCAGGATGTGTAAAATTACCAAACTTTGGTTACTGTAGTAGTTGTATGTTACTTGCTTACAGTATGCCCCTTCTGTAGTTTGTGTACATACATACATATATAATGTGTGTCTGTTTATATATGTAAGAGAGGCTGTTACATAACTCTATATATGTACAAGCATGCACGGGGTGAGTTGGTCCAGGGCAACTCTCCCTGTGCTGTGCTGGTCTGGTCATTCATAAGTCTGTCAGTAACAGCCTTGTCAGTAATGTTTGAAGTGCAATGTTATAGGTTCATAGGTTAGTAGTAAGCTAGCTGCCCTTGTGAGCCATTTTAAGCTAAATTCCCTCTCAAAGGTGAGACTCAAACCCTCTACCTTACCTCTGTGAGGCGAATCCCTTAAGTATTATACCAAACCCCCAACCCCAAATATTTGTAGCCTATGTCTTGTCTGAGAGGGGCACGTGTAGACAGTGCATCACTATGTTTCTGAAAAGGAAGTGTAAAAGTGAGTAAGTAAATTATTGTAATTTTTGATTTCAGATTCTTTTCAGTGTTTAGCAATGTAGCACGTGGATCATTACCACTTATGTGTTGCAGGACACACCTGTCTGTGCAGAATGATACTTGACATACTTCATTTGCATAGTTCTGTACTGTTTACAAACCGCATAGCTAATGTTTACATAGCTTGACTCAGATCTACCCCCCCTCAAAAAATACTTTGTGTGTGTACACACATTTTATATATATATATATATATATATATATATATATATATATATATATATATACATACACAGACACACACACACGTACATTTAGAGAGATAATTGTCCTCAATAAGAGCTCTCATGTCAAATTTAGAGTTATGCCATGCTTAAGAAGCTGGGATTACTTTACTACAAGTTGATGTGCATTGTTAGTGTACCTAGTCAGTTAAATAAAACATTTCTCTCCATACTTTGCAGATGGATATTACCTGCATCTCTATTGCACCAAAGCCAGTCCCTGCACACAGCAGTGACTTCAATGGTTATAATATCAAGAGAGAAAACTTTATTTATTTTTTTAATGGAAGAGGATTGGAGTATAAAAAGTTGAAGTTTGCCTCCTTTTTTTTTTTTTTTTAGGGTTGAGCATGAGTTGGGAGTTGCAAAGACTTGTTTCAGTGCTGTTAAAGCTTCCTGAGTAGTTTTTTGGAGGTGCGCCATGTTGTCAGAGGTGCAAGTGAGTGTGGAATCATCTGTGTACTGTGTTAGGGAGGCTTGTTGTGTGGATGTGTGGAGGGTGTTGTCGAGAATGTTAAAAAGGAGAGGACCAAGAATAGAGCTGTGGGGTACACCGGTGGTGACTGGAGGTATCAAGAGAGGGTGGAGTGCCATTTTACTTACTGATACCCGAGTTCCGACTTGAAGTAGAAGTTTGCTGTAACAAACTGTGTTGAAGGCTTTAGACAAGTCTAGAAATAAAGAAGAGACTAGTTTGCCGTTATCTCTAGTTTTATTGACAGTATCTGTATCGGTTAGAAGTGCAGTGTTAGTACTACGGGAAGGATGGAAGCCATGTGTGGGGGATAGCAGTTCTTTCTGCAGGTTGTTTTTGAATGCCTTTTTCAAGTATTTTGGAGAGGGGAGCTACGATTGCTATAGGTCTAAAGTTAGTAATGTCTGTTGAATTTCCTCCTTTGTGCAGAGAGATAATGTGTGTTTTTTTGTTTTTTTTTTCAAAGAAAGGGAATGTGGGATTCCTGGATTGACCTATTTACAAGGATTGAGACAGGTTAGGCACAGCTATTAGTTGCCATTTTAAGGCATTCGCTTGGAAGGTCATTAGCTGAAGTAAAGCCTGGTTTTGAGTTTGAGTAGTTTTATATAGGATGTGGACACAGGTGTGAAGGTGAGAGTAGATAATGGTGATTTGTGTCTGCTGGGTTAGGGGTTAGGATTAGATGTTTGGGAATCCTTGGTTAGAGAAGACATGCTGTTTATGAAATAAGAGTTGAATTGTATTGCGGTTTTAAGTGATGTTACTGGGAGAAGGATTAGGGTTGAATTTATGACCGGTATGCATACATTCTTTAGCGGCTGTTCAGAATTTTTTAGGGTTGTGTAGGTTGTTCTAGTACAGTTTTTGTCTTCGTTAATTTCTTTTTAGTACAATTGTAAAACATTCTGAAGTTTTCAAGATATTGTGGTGTTTTATAATTTTTCCATTCTTTTTCTCTATCCTGTATTAGAATTCTACTCTCTTGGATAACTAGATTGCATTGTTTTTAGTCTCTTTCTCCTAGGAGATGCAAAGCTATTCAGGATGTTCAGGAAAGTTGTATAAATTTACAGCATCATCTAAGGGAAGTATTTTTAGGAAGTTTTAGTTAATAGATAAGGTAGTAATGAACGTTTCTGGGTTAAACTTGGAAAGGTTGTGTGTGTTATAAACATGCTGTTTAAATGGATGTGTGAGATGTCTGGCTTTATAGATTGGGAGATGATTAAAACAGTCAGACATTGTGCCAGAGGTGGTGTATTTGCTAGGGTCTGATACCAGGATCCAGTCTAATAGGAAATTTGATGTCTTGCTATAATGTTTGGGGCTATTAATTAGTTTTGTTAAACAAAATAAGTTCACACTAGATATAGAGTTGATAGAGAGTTTATGTCCAACCAATTAACATTCATATCACCTACTAATATTTTTTCTTGTGGAATTGTTTTGGATATCCACTGTGAGATATCTTCCAGTATAGCTGTATTGTCGCCAGGAGGGATGTAAAGAACAATAATATATATTTGTTTATAAATGTTTAATTTCAGGAAAGTAGTAAGCTGTGCAAGGGTGGCACAGTGGTGCACTGCATAGCGTTGTCGCCTCACAGCAAGATGTTTTCTGCTTCGATTCTTTGCTTGGGTGCCTCCTGTTCAGAATCTACATGTCCTCTCTCTGTTCACAAGGGTTTCTTCTGGGTGCTTCAGTTTCCTCCCACATTACAAAGACATCCAGTAGGTGGATTGGACACTCTAAATTGGCCATAGGTGTGTGTGCATGTGCGAGTGTGTGGTGTGGAAGAAATACCCAGTGTTGTTAACCTTGGTTCTAGATGATTGTCACTGTTGAAGTGACACCCTGACCCCATGCATAAAAAGGTGAAAAATGATTTGTGGATGGATGGAGGGAACAAAAAGCTCTTCTGAACTGGATTTTGGTATAAGTTTGTTGTAAGAGGAAATGTGGTAGTTGTGAAATATTAAACCAATACCACCACCTTTCCTCTTTATACATTCATTATAGAAGATGATGGTGCCAGGAGGTGTAATTTTGCAGTAGTTTATTTTGGGTTTAAGCCAAGTTTCAGTTACAATGAGAATATCAGGCTTATGTTGGGTAATCCAGGCATGCAGTTCTGCAATTTTATTTCTTATGCTTCTAACATTTATGGCAGGAAAAGTGATTATTACTGGTGCTGGGGGCTGACCACTGTTGGGTTAGAGTAGTGTGTGTAAGTGACCCCCCACCCTCAGGCCAAATTATAATGGAGAGTAATTTGTTTATAGCCAGTACAAAGCAGTTAAAAGAGAGGTACAAAGTAGAACAGGTTTTCTTTAATTTTCTGAATGCAGAAACCTGTCAGCTAGGGAGACTAAATTACTGACATATACAATGTAAACTGTTGGTCAAGAGAAAGGACAATGGCCAACTTTAGGTGGTCTTTAGGGTATAAGGACTATTAATTTGGAGGGGGGGTGTTAAAGCCATTGTCCAGCACAGGTAGGCATATGACTAGTTGAAGTTAATACACATCAAGGGTCTTCAAGTTAATTTCTCTTGCATTGTACAAAGACAAAATTCTCAGTGAAAAGTTTGGGTGTTGGCCCTTATGGCAGAGATCCTGCAATATTTGGGTTGGATGTAGTGACCACAGGCTTTGAAAGGAAAGAAGAAAAAACTCCACTAAACTGTCCTATTACACTGTGGTAATTAATTTAATACTAATTATAAAAAGAGTTGCAGGAAGGACCACAGTGACTCAAAACAAGAGAGTATGGAGAAAGTATAAGAATAGAAAGATGGTAAGAAAGTTTATGAAAGTAAGCTTCAAAATAGGTTACTAGGAGGTATACTGATAAAGAACCACAGTAATACAGTGAATATGTATTGCTGTATAGAGCAAGTTATAACATAGCACTACACTGATAAGAGCAATATAAAACCATCACTTAGTAAGCATCTGCGGGATTAAGGTGTGTGTGTGTGTGTGTGTGTGTGTGTGTGTGTGTGTGTATATATATATATATATATATATATATATATATATATATATATATGTATATAAATATACATACATGTGTGTATGGTTCCCTTGCGTTTGACTAAACATATGTAAAAGCAGGGGTGTGATTTATTGCCAACTGCATGGATGGTCAATCAGTGGATATGTCAATTGTATGAAACATCAGTGCAGGTAATTGGGGTTGGGGGAGTGTGTGTGTATATATATGTATGTATGTGAGTTAGGGTTAGAGTCGAGGATGAGTGAAGGGATGGGTGCTGTATGTTTGTGTGCAAGTTTGTATTTTAGGGTAAGTGTTGCGTTATAACATAGATATTGTGCTGTTTGTGAATGTATGTCTAAGTCTGTTATGTGTATTGGCAGTGTTACGGGAAGGTGATAATGACATTAAGTTGTAGGGTTAGAGTTGGGGGAAGGAGCAGCATTAGAGTTAAGGTTAGCACCCATTGCCAAGGTGGTACATGGGGGTGCTAAATGGCATAGATGCATTTGAAGAGATACAGTCAGAATCGGACATATAGACTAGAAATAGGCACTCTAAGACACAGGAAATAACATGAAACAAGTCATGTAAAGTAAATATGTTTGTAGTATTCACAGTTAAAGAAAATATGAGTGTGTTGCCCTTGAGAAGCAATATTAAACCAAGGCCCCATTTGCCTGAGTTGGTGGTAGTTCAGGTTGATGTAAAATATCCCACAGCACCTATCAAAAATAGTAGGAGTCCTTTATTTATATACAAAAATAACTCTTATTTATAAAATGTTTCCATATTTACAAATATATAAATGTATAGATATACAAATCTGTTTACACAATCATACTAAATTTTCATTCGTATTAGACCCTCACTCCTTTTTCCATAGCCACCATCTGATTTTATTTTCATAAACCTTGGCTTGAGAGGATTGTCACTGCTGAAGCGACACCCCAACCCCGTATGCAAAATGGGAAAAGGGGTTGAGGGTAGATGGATGGATGAATCCACAGTTTCTCTAACAATCATTAATAATTTTTAACAATAGCATTGCTAAAATCCATGTACCATTAAACATAATTTAATTTATTCTTTCATTACGTGTAACCCATATAATGTAAAATAACTTTTTATCTATTCTTTTAACATATTCTTTATTTCTATTCTTATAATGTCTATATTTAATCATATCTATGTTGATTTTTTGAAGATATCAAAGAAGTGGATAAAATAATCTTTATGTAGTTTTCCCCGTAACATTTTTACTCTCTTACATTTCAAAAATACGTGTTCCCTAGTTTCTTCTTTTTGACAACGTAAATATATTCTATCACTTTTTTCTTTTTATGTGGCATATTTTCCTTTTATTGGCAATTTATCTATTACCACTCTCCACAAGAAATATTGACATTCTACTTTCTGATTACACCATTTGCTTTTTATTTTTATAGCTTTAAATTTTTGTATGTTAGTTTCCCATGATTTTACATGGTGCATTCTTATACCATACTTTTCTGTCTTTTTCTGTATCATCAATTTTATTTTCTGCAAAAATTTTTTTTTCTGGTAACATTTTATTTCTTCATTTACATTCTTTTTCACTTTTAGTGTTTTTTATCATACCACAAAGTTTATTATATTTATTTAATCTTACTACTAATCTCATCTTTTGTATTAATGAATTAATTATTATTTATCCACTTTAACACTTTGTACAAATTTAATGAAGCAACAAATACCACTGGGTTAGTTAATCCTAAACCTCCTTTATTTACATAGAAAAATCCTGTTTTACTGGATTTTGTCTAGAACCGCATATAATTGAAAAAAATATTTGCAATAATTCCTTTTCAGATACTGTTGGCAACATAAATACACTTGCTAAGTATGCTGTTTTCCCATCACTACTAAATGATAATTTATAGGCTGTCCAGAAAAGACAGACTTGTTTTATTTCTTCTATTTTTTCCCATTTAATTGTACACAGAAATTTCATTCATTGTAAAATATATACCCCAATCTTTTCTATATCACCTAAACATTTACTTTTCTTCTTATTTAAAATCATCCATATCATCTCTAGATAATCATTTGTGCAAATCTTTACTTCTTTTATACAAATTTTGTTTTTTTGCAGTTCTTATAATGGCATCTGCATATGTTAACAGAACTGGAATGACTTACCCTTCAGGTATTATATACCCCACCTCCTTCATTCTGTAATTTTTCACATACTATCACACTCGTAACTAAAGCAAATAGTATACACCTCATTGGACATATCCCTGTCTTACAACACTGTTCATATGTATCTCTTTGGTTACCCAGCCATTTACAAGTAGTATTACTATACGCTGACATACGAAACTTCATAACTTTCTCACTTATATTTTTTTCATTATTACCCATAAGATTTTATGTCCAACTGTGTCAAATGACTTATTAAAGGCTCCTGTCATGATTTTAGCTTCTTTTCTATTCATAATATTGTCCACAGTTTCTCTAACTTAGCGTTCATAACGTTTGACAACCCTTCCCCTATATACTATTTTCCATAATTTTTCTATTTGTTTTGAATTTCTTTTGTATTTTCATAAAGATCTTATCATTATTATTCAATATTATCAGTCTCTACTTTTTTAATTGTCTTCTGTCTTCCTTCTTTCATATGAATTTAAGCATTCCACTACATAATTCTTTATCCATAAACATACCTCTCAGCCTAGAAACATTAAAAATCTGGACAAAGGCCCATAAACAATGGGCACAAATCTGTACCCTGATTAACAAAATTTGCATACATCATTATATAGTCCTACCCATTCCAGTGGAATTGTGGGATACCAACTTTTAAATGCAAACTGAAGAACAGACATCAGTGCCTGTCACCCCTGTCAATAAGGGACACAGATTGTACCCCTGGAACAAATTTATCTGTTAGGAACTCTGTTTCTAAATACTACTACCTTTCAAATTTATAATGTTAGAAATCAAAAAAATCTCTAAAATGTTTGTCAGTTTGCTCTTTGAGTGGACAGATTATTTCCCCCACACACACACAGATCCCAAGTTAGGTTTACCATGCAAACAAACCTCTCAACTTCTTAGTACAAGAATTCTGAACAAAGCTAAACATAGTGGAGGGGACAAAGGCTCAAAAAAGGGACTTGTTTAATATTGATCTTACAAACTTAGAACAGACTAATTAGCATGCATTTACTGAAGGACAAAACCTGAAACTCATGTCTGTCATTATTTAATGACTTCAATACTCAAGTGATTTGCCAGAAAACCACAACTTTTATGAGGAAAAGACCAACAAATTAGAGGCTAAAATCTGGACAATTGCAAGGCATGCATACAATGTAGCAGAAGTTCTTCAGAACATTTCCTGATGCTAAGCACCAATTTCACTTTACTACCCCCATGCACGTGTGCACAGACAAAGTACACTAAACATTTGCTGTAGAAGGATTTATTCTGCAGTGGAAATTAATTAAGCTCCGGGTCTGACAAGACTGCCCTGCTGCTTGGGGACAGGGTTGCTTCCTGCCTGCCTAAACTAAATAAATATTAGCTGGAGCCTGTATTATTTTAATTTAAACAAACACTGAATATCTGTGAATGACAAACTTGGAGACTTCACACACGGCTCCCTGGGATCTGATTCTGGAATGTGGATTTTCTGAGAGCTGCTGCAGCCAGCATGTGAGATGTGACTCAAGTGTGTGAGGTGCACACACGTGCGAGTCTGCATGTAAACATAAACAAACATACTCTGACTCAGCCCTCAGCCAAATTCCGACAGGCTGGTCATGAAGCTGACATCATCGTGCATGCCACTGGATGCGATGACATCAGCAAAAAAAAAAAAAAAAAGCCAGGAGGCACCCCATTATTTGGACCTCAAAACCGGTTATTATTGAGGTATTCGGTACTGTTGAGAGGTATGTACATAAAACCTTCATTTAACCATTCATTCAAAATCTTTTTAAAAAATATTTTTTTTCCAATCCCTTGCATTTTTATACATTTCATGCCATATTCCATCTAGTCCTGCAGCTGAATCTATTTTTACTTTTCCTAATACTTTATCTAGCTCATTTAAAGAAACCTCCTTTTTTACCTCTTTATTCTCTTTTTCTATTAACTTTTTTACTTTCCATGTTTTTTTCACTGTATTCATTTTTCCTTAAACATTTCTTGTATATATTCATAATCATTTACTGCGTTCTTTCTATTTCTCCTTTTATGTTTACACTACCATCTTCCTTTACTAATTTGCTTAAGTTAGTCAATACTTCTGTTTTTTTCTTGTAAAAAATAAATTTTCATCTATAACAATACTTGTCTTTTTTCTTGATTTCTTTCATATAATTCTTTTACTTTGTCAGAGTACTTTTTGTCATTGGTTTCTAAATCTTCCAGTGTGGTGTATATTTTTATATTTTTCTTTCTCTACTTTTCTCACATCATATTATTATATTTTTCTTTCTCTACTTTTCTCACATCATATTACCACTGTAAAAACATGTTTTATATTTTTCCTTAAATATCATCTACCATTCGGACCATTTTAAAATGTGTTCTCGTAGTATGATCTTTCCATAACTGTATTACTAAACTATTTTCTTCTTCATTCCATGTTTTATTATTTATCCTTTGTATCCCTTTGTTTATAGGTTTATAGGTAGGTACTAGGCTATTGGCCATAGGGCCTATATAAGCCAAGCCAAAAAGGTACCCTGGCTTTTCCCACCCAAGAAAATTATTTTCCTGTGCCCCTGTCAAGCAGAGCCACAGAGGTGATCCCCGGGGTGAATTTCCTATTTCCCATCCAATCATCAAGATTTTTCTTGAAGATTGCTTTGTTTGATATAGATAGGTAGTTTGTTCCAGAGTATGGGAAGTCTCTGGGATAGGAATCTATCCCTCCAGCATGTTCTGTTTATTGTGGTGACAAGGTTTAGGTCCCTAGAGCATGTAGCTCGGAGGGAGTGGGATTTCTTTAAGTGGAGCATGTCCAACAGCTCTGGGTTTGACATAGCTTTGTATGTTAGACAGAGATCGCCTCTGAGTAGGCGATATGCGACGGAGTAAAGCTGGAGTTTTTTGAGACAGTCTGTGTAGGGCATCTGTTTGAGGCCAGTAATCCTTTTTGTGAGGTATTTCTGCGGCCTTTCAGTTGTTGTAGATGTCTTGTGAAGTACATGCCAAAAGGGGAGTTTTACTCTTATAATGGGTCTAATGAGTAACGAGTAGAGGGGAACAGTGACCTCTTTTTTCCTGGATGAGAAACCTTTTGTGATGAGGTGTGCCACGTAGAAGGATTTCCTGACTACTGTGGCGATGTGATTATCAAAGGAGGTTAGAATCACTGTACCTTGTGTCTAGGAGTCAAAACACCTTAACCATTATACCTCCCCCAATCATTCACTGTATATATTCTGTCATCAATTTCCTTTCTTTTTTCTTTTTTACTTGTCCCTTTAATTTTTTTCTGTCTTTTATCTTTTTACCAATATAATTCTTTTTTAAACTTTTACTGCCTCCCATTTTATGTCTTCTTCGTCACCTATTTAAGAACCTTCTATCTCCTCTTTATTTTTTTCCTCATCTAATTTGTCTTCTATTTCTACTACTTCTAAAATTTCTTCTTTGTTCATTTTATCTTTTTTTTCCTTATAATTGCTTTCATTTTTGCAATCCATTTATAAATATCCATTTTTGTTGCATTTATAACATTTCATTCACATTTTTTGCATCATGTCCCACTTCCTCACAAATGTAACATTTTCTTTTGTTTCAGTTACTTATCAAATGTCCTTTTTCCACAAAAAATAAAAAACATATTTTGGGTTGTCCCCAGTATTTTATGATACTCTGTTCCCTCTGTATTTATCATGATTGGCATGTCTCTAATTTTTTTCTCTATTTTTAACACAATATTATAATCCCAGCCACCAGTCCATAAACCCCTTTTGTCATAAACGTTTGCAATGCCCACTACTTCTTTACATAAAGATTTCAAATATCCTTTCAAAGTCTCTCTTTCTACCTCTGTTCGAAATGGTACATGTATTTTCTTTTTTGTTTCCCTGTTAAATGCTTTTCACACAAAGATTCCATGGGTTACACTCTTTCATATTCTCCAAGAAAATTTTC
Source organism: Protopterus annectens (assembly GCF_019279795.1). NCBI lineage: Eukaryota > Metazoa > Chordata > Ceratodontiformes > Protopteridae > Protopterus > Protopterus annectens. The sequence goes on from NC_056747.1 coordinate 282,032,732, forward strand.
CATTGAAAAAACAGTCTGAAATATAACGTCACAAAATGCCTATTTAAGAATAAATGCTCTTACCTAATGTGTTTTTATGCCAGAAGGAGCTATTAAATTGTCCCACACTTTGTACCTGTCCATTTCTTTGTCTTCTTCACTTCGAATCCATACCACATACTTCTGTTTTTCATTTCTTTTGCCTTCTTTTACTTTTTCTGCATATGTCTTCTTTTCCGTCTCACCACTATTCATCAGGATTCTCTGCATCCTCCTTTTGTATTTTCTCCATAGTGTCCCTCCAAGAAATATCTCCCTCATTATTTGGCTCACTCTGCACCACAGTTTCTTTAAGTAAGTCATCCTGCAGCCCTCACAACAGGAGCATTGTAATTATACATCGGGCATTTGCTGAATCCATCTCCCTCAAACAGGTTTATTTGAAACATTATCTCATAAAACTGCACACATTCTCCAGTTTTGGTATTTGCTTTCTCCACCATTTCTTTCACCACTCCATCATCACCTTCTCTCCCCATCTGCCTCTGTGTTTCTCCAGACCTTCACTGTGCCTAGAATGGAAACAGGATGTGCTCCCCCAAAGTTGGTCCCATTTAAAACAATGACTAGTAGGGGAAGTTCCCCAATGCCTTGGCCAAATTTCCTGTAGTAGTACAAGTACCTCCTTGGGTCTCCCCTGAAAAGAGACTACTAGCCTAGTGAGTCTAACCTGATTAACAGCAGATAAATAAAAATGTACAGAAAGCCATTTGATGGTGAAGTTAATAAGTTAGCCATGATCCAGAAAACATACACAAGACTTGTCATTCTTTAGGTGCCCTAGCAGCTATTACTCCTGATCCAGAAACATTCATAGGACTTGTTGTTTGGGTGTCCTAGCTGCTATTACCCATGATTCATGTAACATTCACAGGCCTTATCATTCTTTGGGTATTCTAGCACCCCAGAAAGCTTTCACAGGACTTTCCATTCTTTAGGTGTTTCAGCTGAAGTACAAATAGCAGGTTTTCAGGGTAGGTTCCAAGACCTCTAGGCAGAGCACTGTACATCTGAGGGGTTAATTTGGTAAAAGCATGTTTGTTTGCAATTGAGAAGGGGTCTTCCTTAAGTTATTAAAATGGAATCTGTTGATCAGTGCCATTACTGCTAAAGGTGCACACTAGTTATTATCCAGGAGTAAAATAGTTCCTTCTGTAATCCGTTAGACATTAGCTGTTTGGCGAGTGCAGTTTTGATGATACCTCTGTAAGTCTGGTATGATAAAGTGGGAAATACTGTGAAGCGTTTCCAGTATGTTTTAAGAGGAATTGTGTGTGGTATAAATTTGGGGTTCCACTTCACAATATCGAATTACTGAAAACTCGAGCTTCATATGGTCAAGACCATGTGATCAAGTTTTCAGTAACTTGAAATTACGAAGCGGGGAAAAAAAAAAAAAAAACATGAACACATTGTTTCTGCAGGGGGCAAGCACGCCCTCCTTAAATATACCAACTCCAAGATCGTGCTACAGTGAAGAAAAGGGAAATCTCCCATTCCACGCTGTATGCAGAAGCGCAGAACGGGAGATCTCCGGTTTCCTCGATATAGCGCGATCACTTAGATGGTATATTTAAGTAGGGAGGGTGCAGGGGGGGGCTTGCCCTCCTGAAGAAACGATGTGTTTGGGTTTTTTTTTTTTCACTTCTTAATTTCGAGTTACTGAAAACTAGATCATATGGTCTCGACCATATGAAGTTCGAGTTTTAAGTAATTTGATATTGTGAAGTGGAACTAAATTTGGACATAGGATTCCTGAAATACTATACCAATGAGGAAGGTTTCTGTTCACAGTTAAGTGTGTACTTGTAAGGTATACAAAATGCTAACATGTTTATGCCACTTGCAGAAATGGTCACTTACCAAATAATGCATAAAAGAATGTTATGGTGTTGTTGCCTAGAGTTCATATATGCACAGTGATTATTATTTGTATGTTCTTAATTAAGCATGACCTTGCAAGTGTGTGTGGCTGTGGTATTTAATGTTACAATATGGACATTCTGGCAGTAGTGCTACTATCCTAATTTATCAACTAATAGAGAATGTTTGTAGTAGCATGTATATTTCCTTATGCAAGCAACAATTTAGTGGGTAAACATTTTCAGTTTTCTTCCTTCTGTGTTAACAAGAAAACAGTTTATGTAGTGTTACCGGATGCTCACATAATACATATATTTTTTCAGTGGTTTGGGTGAAGGGTCACACTGTACTGTTCACACACATTTGTATACCTAATTTAGAGGAAGTATCACATCTCCTCATCTCATTCTAACATATTATTATACCGGCTGTCCCTGCCCTTTCCAGCAATGCAGTAATACGGGGGTTGGCCTGTTACCATATATCATTCACCTTAGCACCTGTTCCCATATATTTCAGGCCTAGACAAGCTAATAAAACATAGCCTTTTTTTGCCTCTGGTCGAAAGTGATCTTCACAGCACATCTCTGTTTATTGTGATTTATTTTGCCATTAAGTGTCATGTTAAATGACTTCAAGTAGCCTTTTGCTGTTTTTCTGTCAGATTATCGCTGGTTTCAAGTGTATAATTTGAGTAGCACCTCAACTGTTTTACGTTGGGTGATGAACGCTGCCGTCTAGCCTTTAGACACATTGGTATATATACACACACACACACACACACACACACACACACACACACACACACAGTCACTCTCGCATTGCTTTGTGGCATTTATTTATTTGCTTACTGCAGTTTGATAACCAGGCAGCAACAAAGCTGATCGCTATTTTTTTATTTACAAGTGGTAACCTTTAGTCAAGGGGGGGCATTTTCTGTGCTCTCAACCTATGCTCAGGTCAGTGTCATAGCAATGCATCTAGCATTAACAGCTTATTATTGCCATTTAAAGACCTTCTTTGGTCTGAAAATAAGCTTTGGTCAGTGTCTTATGTAGTTTCTGTTAGATTATAGTGTTGCAGCCCCACCCTAATGATCTGTCTTTCTATATGATTAACTGACACGTTTACAGTCCATTGTATGACGCATGCATTACTCTTTTGTACTGTAACAAACTCCATTGCTTTCATTTTATGTTGTTCCTAATGTATGGCTGTGCATATGTCATTATTTTTATAAAGAGTGCATTTATTGTGTGCCCTTTACTGTAGTAAGGGCTATAAGTTAGTGGTTGTATCACGACTTTGGCCCACCTCATTTGATCATAGGAGCTAGTCGAAGTTGTATTAGTTATTACACAGGTGTGAGCCTCGAGAGATAATAGCGACCTAATGATTAATCAAAGAGGGTTATTTCCAGAATTATTTTGCCTGCTCCCTGCAGAGTGGTATACTGCAAAGCTGCATCATAGTTCTGTTGTTGACTGTGTGTAAGTGCACATCGGGAATTCATTTAAGGAAGGTTATATATATAATATATGTATATGCATACACACATTTTCTTTGGGGGGGGCAATAAGGTTGAATTTGCATGAAGAGTATTTAACCTTGGGACAGCACTTGATGACAGACAAGCACTTTAGCAGGTGTCAGTTGTTGACTCTTTGTGCTTTCATCTTAGGAAAGCTGTCCTTATTTAAGTACAGTATTACATTTGAGGATTTGCCTGTAATGGTTCATGCCATGACTTCTTCCTGTTTAGATAGCTAGAACTTTTTGCATCTTGGGCTAACTGATTCAGAACCTGAACACTTGTTAGTGCAGAATTCTGCCATCTGGCTACTGACTTGTAGGTCAGTTTGCCATCACATTGTGCTGGTAGTCCGTAATTTGCTCGGCTATGTGGGTGATCGTATAAGAGCTGTAAGGTTGTGGTTCCAGTCTGCTTAGCCACATATGATATGGGGTCTCATTATATCTCAAAAATTTGCTTGCACTACCATCCTTTTTGCACTCTCTACTTGCCACCATGGGACTGCTGGTAATTCCAAGGGTGCATCTTGAATCCTCAGATATTTGCAGTTTTGCCTATTAGGTTCTCTATTTTTGGACTTGACTGCCATAGCAGCTTAGGAAATCTGTTATGTAATGTAACTTTTAGATCCCGTAAAGTATACCTGTTTTGAGCACACCTTTAACTTTTAATATTTTTCCTCAGTATATATGCTTGTAATTCTTATGATTATACTCATTTAATACAATACTGGATTGCATGCCTTGTTGTATTGTGCATCTGTTTTATTCTTGTGTAGTTTTTTTTTACTTGTGTTTTAACAGTTGTAAAGGTCTCACAGTTTAAACATTTAAAGTTGAACCTTTTTGTCATTTATTTTCAATCCCTTATCTGCCAACCATCTGAGCAAACACATATCCTTTGCAGTGCGGCTGTCATCCAAAGTCTTTTTTTTTTTTTCTTTATGCCCTGGTCCATTGCACATGCCCAGTACCTCTGAAGGTGTGGACATTAAGTGGACATTGCTAGAAACATCCCTCATTTAGTAGTGATGTAACCCTCTAGAGGCCCTCTCCCCTGTGCAGGCAAGCAGATGCTGCCGGGGATATTATGACAGTAAGCATGGCTAAGACATATGCCCCCCCCCCCCCCCCAGGATAAACCAGGAAGTGCCTCATCTCTGCCCTTCCTCCTCAGCCAGTTACTCCTGGGCCTGGACTTCTTTTTTGTTGTGCTTCTGAATCTCCCTGTAACAACAACAACAACAAAAAATAGTGGAGGAGGAGGTCTATGGCCTCAAATGTGCCTGCCATGTTTGCAGATCAGGGAAAGGAAGAAAGAAAGAAAGAAAGGCAAGAGATGGAGAACTGTGAACCTTTGAGCCCTACTGTATCAGGGATATTTTAGATTGCACGCTGTAGTCAAAACTATGTTCAGTCCAAAATAGGTCCGAAACTGGTGATGTTCTTTGTAGGGAAATGATGTTATTCAGAAGTGCTTGTCTATCTCCTCCACTGAGACATGTCACCTGGGAAACAGCTCTGCACTGCGTCTGTCATCCTGTTTTACACCGAGGCATTCTGCATGCTTTCCATGTCTCTCTCCTTCTGTTACAACAGATTGAATATGGTGGGTTTTGTCCTATCAGCCAGTTACTAGCATTGTAAGTGCCCTGGTAATAGTGAGAAATGGTTTCCTTGCAGCTGTCTCAGTAGAATTCTTGTAGAGATGTAAATTGTTAATAATGGCAGTGACATGACTGCGTGTGATGCAGCTAAATGGTGGACTGACTGTAGCATGTGTGTGTGTGTGTGTAATATATACACATACACACCCAGTATGTGTTTCTTTTGGTTTTATTTTATATTTTTAAGCCAGCGTGTTTTCTGTAATTTCTCTTTTTCTAGTTTTGAAATTACTTGCATAAAAAGTCTACATCCCTTAAAGTGAATATCTTTCAGTTCAATTTGTGTAGATGACATCATATTAAACTGCTAATAGATACCATCATGATGTCATAAAATTGTACGTTGTGCATAGACAGAGAACTAAAATGAAAAGAGGATCCACTTGTACAAATACTATTTGCAGTAAGTAAAAAAAAAGCTAAAATGTTGGAATGCTGGTATAGAGGCAAGGTGCCTGTCTGTTATAGTTCTCAACAAATTAAGGACAAATTGAGAAATAATCTGGGACCATAGCACCGTAAACTTGAGACGTCGATAGAGTAAGAGAATATGAAATTACATTTTCTGAAGTAAAAAAATTCAATAGCTGTAATTCCTGCCTTTATTTATTAAATGTAATGCACCACCTTTTCTGCAAAAGCCACCAGTTTTAGGAGGGATTACGAGGGACAGAGCTACAATTTGATTCAAAATCGCTAAAGTCCGTGAAAATCAAGGACAGTTTAAAGGATGCTTTCTGTGGTATTAAAAGCAAAGGTTTTTCAACAGGCTTAGGCATTCTATTGTTTATTTTATTATCCAAGTAAATGATTTGGTGTGTGTGTGTGTGGGGTAACAGAGTACATACATGGAAAATGAAAGAATCAAATCCAGGATTGTCCAAGTTATTACTAAGGGCAAATATTAAAAGATGAAATGAGCATTGAGGAATTGTAGATGTCCTTCTATGTCACTGTTGCAGTATTCTTCACCTTAGGGATCTCCTGCCAAAGACAGGCCAACATTCAGCCAGTATACTAAAGCCTTTAGATCTTGTTTACATGTATGTGACAGGTGTGCTCCCTGATCAGGATGTAGGGCATGTGACATATGAACACATTTACCTAGAACTTCTTTGCAGCCAGTCCGAATACTGTCATTGCTCATTGGTCTGAATGCCTTTTGCTGTGCTGGATACCTAGCTGTCAGATGAGTGCTCCATTGGGGTCTTTTTTTCTTTTTCATTTGTTCTTGTTCCCTTTTGGTTACCTAGAGTTCATGTCATCCAGTAAGGGAAAATGTCAGTGTGGGCGACAGATTGTCAGTGTCTTTTTTTTGTCTGGTGCTTCCCACGACCATACATCTTGTAGCATTTGTAAAGCATTAGTGCCCAAGACTCTTAGAAGCTGGTTGTCTTGGCTATCTGTTTTGAGAACCAGAGGCTTAAACTGTTAGCATAGGGTAGCATGGCGGAAACTTCTAACCCCCAAGGTACCATTAAGTAAGAAGGCCAAGAAATCTCCGCCAGATTCTTTGGCTGCTCAGCCTCCACCAGACATTTCTGTAGAAGTGGGTGATAGCTCTTTAGGCTGTCTGGTGTCTACATTGGATTCCTGTGCTCAGATGCCCATCAGAGGCTGGCACGGATCCTTCCTTTTGTATGTCTTCTGTGACTTTCCAGACATCTGCTCCAGATGTCGAGAGGGAACCATGGTTGATTATTTTGGAGGGCCCTAGAGGGATTCTCCAGATTCTGGTCAGGGAAGAGGTTCAGGGTACTCTTATTGAATCCGTCCAAGGGTCAGAACCTCCAGTGTTTGTTAGGACTGATGTCCCCTAACAAGAAAAAGCAGAATAATAATCCTACTTCTGTATGCTCCAAGGATCCTGAAAGGGAATGACAGAAGTTTACTGAGGACCTGTTTAATGCCTTAATGTCCCTGAAGCCTCCCTAATGAGTTTCTGTGCCTACTCCCTCTTGGACTTCAACTCCTTACAAACAGACTAGGGTGCCTGATTTCTCAGATGAAGATTCAGAGTCTGATGATGGGCCCATGTCATACTCTTCCCAGATGCCTTCACTTTTGGCTTATGGTTCTGATGAAGAAGAGTCGATTAGTACCGAGTCTCCTTTTGGAGGAATTGTCTTTTGGCAACACTATAGTTAGAATGATGGAGTATGTTAAGTGGGATTCTTTTCAAGTGTCTGATTACCAGAAAAGATGATATGAGCTTCAGGTGGACACTGCTAAAACCTTCTGCAGTACCTCTTGTGTTGGCCACTTTGTTGCATACCTTTATAGCTGATTCTAAGTTTCTGGATTATCAGCATCCTGCTCCAAAGAAACTGACAGTTTCTGTAAGGTTCCGAGGATAGTCAATTATTAAAGTGTCCTTCTGCTGACCCTGCTGTGGTGTCAGTCTCTTGTGAAAAGCCTTCTAAACTTTTGTCTTTTTCCAAGTCTCTGCCTTCAGATAAGGATAGTAGGACAATGGAGAGAATTGGTAAGAAGGTTTATATTGCTTACTTTGGCCTTTCAGGCCATCAGTTACCAGTCCGACATGACATGATCTGCTCTGTCCTTGATTGCCCCGGCTTTTCAGGTTATTTCTGACCTCTTTGATTCTGAAACAAAATCTTCTGCTTTATTAGTTTTGGATTCTGTCTGTCAGATGGCTCGTCACACTGTCAAGGGCAGTTGTGATCCTGCCGAATCATCTTCCAGAGGGGTTGCCTTTGGGACCGTCATGAGGCATTATTCTGGTCTTTGCCTGAAGACGTTCAGGTCAAGTTGCTGGATGCTCCTTTGGATAATAAAAATCTCTTTGGGACTGCTGCTGCTATGTTTTTTTCAGGAAAACGGTAACGCTTTGCAGGATCTTAAACATTTTTCTGTCCCCTATCCCTGAGTACCAGAGGAACTATCCTGCTAGGTCTGCTTTTGTTCGTAGGCAGCCTCGTCAGGCCACTAGAGGCAGGAAGGGTGATAGGCAAGCTCCTTCTGCCAAATCTTCTCAGACTGCTGTGGCTCAGAAGCCTCCTTTATCTGAAAAGCCTATTTCTCTTGGATATCATCCCCACTCCCAACCCTTGACTAGGTTTCCTTTTCCCATTGGCTCTCCCTCTGTCTTCCAAATCGGCATGCCATTACCTCAGATTCTTATGTTTTATCTGGCATCCATCAGGGTTACTTCATGGTGTGGAAGTCTCTCCCTCCTTTTTTAGGGATTCCACAACCTCTTCTGGAACAACTTTCTCATTTCTCTGAGGTCCTTTGGACCAGGGAACTATTCAACCTGTCCCTCCTTCACAAATAGGAAAGGGATTTTACTCCAGGATGTTTCTGGTCCCTCAAAAGGAGGGCACTTGGAGACCTGTTCTGGATCCTGCTTGCTTAACACCTTTCTCAAGGTTCTTTCTTTTCGGATGCTTACTCTTCAAACCCTGTTTCCTGTGGTACTACCTCAGACTTTTCTGGTGTCATTTGATCTGAAGAATGCTTATCTTCATATTCGTAGTCACCCTCTTTTCATAAGTTTTTCCATTTCTCTGTTTTTTCCCCTCTTATTTTCAGTTTTCTACTTTGCCATTTGGCCCCTCTACTGCCCCAAGAGTGTTTACAAAATGCCTTGCTCATGTGATTGCCTTTTGCTGACTCCAAGGCTTTCAGATTTTTCCCCATGTAGATGACTTGTTGCTTCAGGCGCCTTCTCACAGTTGCTTGTTACAAGATCTGGAGTTCATTTCTTTTCTCCAAAATCTGGGGTTCACTGTCATCTTTCAAAAGTCTGTCTTGTTTTCCTCTCAGGATCATTTGTGTCTGGGTTACAGGATTCAGACAGTGCAACTTTCTTCCACCTGGAAAAGTTCTGTCCTTGAAAGTTTCTTTCAGTCTCTTCTTCCTCTGCCTGCTGTTCCAGCCAGAGAGTTTCTTGGATCCTTGGAGTTCATGACCTCTTCTATTCCAATGCTCCCTCTTGCCAGACTGCACATGTGGAAGCTTCAGTGGTACCTCTAGTCAGTTTGGCTCCAGCGTTACCGCCCTCTAGATTTCAGAGTGCCTCTCCTTTCTTGTCTGTAGCGGAAATTTGAGTGGTGGATTCAGCAGCTTACCCTCAACCCAGGCCTGGCCTTTCAGCCTCCGGTTCCTTCTCAAGAACTGTTCACCGACTCTTCAGACATGGGGTGGGGAGCTTAATGTGGTCATCTGAAAGTTCAAGGTGTTTGCCCCCCATCAGAAATCTGATCATATCTACATCAAAGAGATGAGAGCGCTGATTCTGACCCTTCAGGATTTTCACCCCTGAAGATTTATAGTAATGTGGTAGGTCATCAAGTGGGGGGCACAAAGTCTTAACTTTTTGGTAGGCTAGCTGTTCAGGCTGGGGATCTGGTTCTTGGTTATCAGTTAACTCTTCAGGCAGTGTATATTCCTTCAGAGCACAATCTAGTGCCAGACTCTGAGCAGATCCAAAACACAGGCTCACAAATGGATGCTTCCCAGAGACTTGTTTCTGGACATAGTCCATCAGTGCGGTATTCCTCATGTAGAATTTTTTGCCTCCCCTTTGAAGAGGCAGCTCCCTGTTTTTCTGTTAAGTGCCGTATGTCATCTGAAGTGGAAGATGGGCACCCTTTCTCTTCCTTGGAAGCAGATGTTTTTCTATGCCCTACTTCCAAGAGTCCTGCTGAAGATTCAGCTGGACTCCCCAAAAATCTGGCTAGTGACTCCTTTTTTCACCAAGACAGCACTGGTTCCCCTCTCTTAATGCATATGTTAAGGGGCACTCACCAAAAGTTTCCTCACCAGTTGGACCTCCTCACACAGGACAAAGGGGTCAGTCATCCATCCTCCCTTGTCCACTCCTCAACTGGCTGCGAGTGGTAGGGTTTGATGCCTTTTAGTCACCTTTTTTCTTAGGACATGCTCAGGGTTTTACGGGAGGCAAGAAAACCTGCAGCCATAAAGCCTTATTTGTCCAAATGGAAGATATTTTCTGTCTGGTGTTATGCTCATAACCAGGACCCTTTCTCAGTGGGGGGCTCGGTCCCACTGGTTCTCTCCTATTAGTTTGAGTCACTTCAATCTGGCTTGGTCTATTCTTCGTAAAGGCCCATCTGTCAGCTGTTTCTACCTGTTGAGTCATCCTTTGGCTTCTTACTTTGAAGTCAAACAGTTTCTTAAAGGCATCCCACATCATGGGCGCCCAAGGAAGCCAATTCTTCCTCCTTGGGATCTTAATTTTGTTTTAGAAAAATTGACCCAAGCTCCTTTTGAGCCTGCAGGTTTACCTTCTCTGCAACATTGTACCTGGAAGATTCTTATTGCTTGCTCTTACGTCTGCTCAGAGGGTTTCTGAGCTTCAGGCCCTTATTGCTATCCCTCCTTTTTTAGTTTTTCACAGGAACAGGGTATCTTTTCATACTAATCCTCCTTTTATGCCCAAGGTTACTAATGAGTTGTCTCTGAATCAGGCAGTACAACTCCCTTCCTTTTTTCTTTCTCCTCAGTCTGCTAGTGAGAGGGTCATTCATACCTTGGATCTGCAAAGACAGCTCAGGTATATGCTTAAAACTAAGGCCATTCATAAGTCTGACCAGCTTTTTGTTTCATTTCATCTTAGGACTTTGGGTTTGGCTGTTAATAAGCTAACCATCTCCTGCTAGATTTCTAAGACTATTTCTATCTGTTATTCTTTTCATGACAAGTGTCTGTCTACTTCAGTCAGAGCTCACTCCACTAAAGCTGTTGCGTCTTCTGGTACTTTCTTCAAGGGGTTATACACCAATTCCATCCTTGAAGCTGCTACTTAGTCTTCAGTACATGCCTTTACTAAGCATTATAAGTTGGGTACTGTTTCTAGGGCCAGAGCAGGTTTTGCTAGAGCCATTCTGCATGGGTTCATTGACGGCTCTTCCCAGCTTTCCCCCTCCCTGTCCTTTTCTTGAGCTTTTGTACTGTCCATTTAGTGAAGGATATTGCAACAGTAATATGGAAGGACATAGTACATTTGTGTAAAATCTCACCGTAACAGTAGCTGTCCTTCTGTTCATTGGTGCAGTATCCACTCTCACCCCCCCCCCAATTTTTTCATTTGGGTTTTGTTTGGTTTCCCTCCTGGTCAAGGGTCAACCTTTTCCTTCTGCATTTTCTCCTTCTGGGTGTGCATAGCCTCTTTCGTCCTATGGAAACTGTTTTCTTCTGAGGCAACTCAGTTGTGGGTAATTGCATTCATACGTCACCTTTATGCCCTTCATCCTGAACGGGAGCATACATGTGATGTAGGGTGCATACAAGATCTAAAGGCTTTGACATACTTGGCCGCACACTGGGCTGTCCTTGGCAGGAGATCCCTTGGGTGAAGAATACTGCAGCAGTGAATAGGAGGACATCTATGTTATGGTAGAGATGTGACTGAATTTCACCACACTGGAGATCAGGGAATGAGATAGTGAGAAGTATGTGAACATGTAGAAACATGTACACTGCCATTGCTACCTGTCCATTTTCTAGGTAACACAAAGGAGAAGAGATGGGAGACAGTATAGTCATAGTATGAAAGCTTCTGCCTTTTCCATAAACCTGATTTAGCAAGCTTTTCCACCATAGTAGAAACATCCCCATCCTCTTGAAATTGGATGGTCTAGATGCTGGGGGTGCAGTAGAGAACACTATGGACAGACGAAGGAAACCGAGTCAGCAAAAGTCTGGAAGAATACTCTGCCAAGAGCAGCACGTTTGGTGTATGTGCATGCCTCCTTTAAAATTAAAACACAGCATGTTTAGCTGTATATATGCTTGAATACCATATTTCTTCAGATTAGCATCTGTTGAGTCTTCTTCTTTCGGCTTTTCCCAGTTAGGGGTCACCACAGCAGATCACTGTCCGCTCATGTTTGGTAGTGGAGTTTTACAGTGTTGAGTTGCCAGCCCGGCGCCCAACTTTCCATAGAAGGCACACACACACACACACACACACGCACTCATGCCTAGGGCCAATTTAGTGTGTCCAATCCACCTACAGCACGTCTTTGGGATATGGGAGGAAACCGAAGCACCCGGAGGAAACCCACGAGACCACAGGGAGGACATGCAGACTCCGCACAGAAGGCACCCCAGCCGAGACTCGAACCAGAGAACCTCTTGCTGTGAGGCGGCAACGCTAACCGCTGCAACACTGTGGCCTGCAAGTAATGGAGTTAAATCTGCCAAAACAGTTTGGCTGTACCATTAGACATTGAAAATATGACTGAAAAGACATACAGGGTAGCATAGCATTTACTGACAATAGGATAACAGATAGCCTTAAACTGGGGAATATGATTTGACCATGAAAAATAAGTACATAATTATATTCATCATTATAGCTTCTTTAAATAAGAAACTGTGGTCTCTCAATGTAAGAATTTTCTTTCAGACAGAAATTTGAAGCCCATTACTTCTAGTTTCTTGAAAAGGAAGGATGGAGAAAGTGAAATTTGGAATTCCATACTAAAGTGAACATTTTTTTTTATTCTTATTATCTCACTACAGACTTTCAAGCACCACCATGATTTATACAGGTATTTGTGTTAGTGTGATGTAGCTGTTGTATTTTAGAAATAATTTCTGTATGGTAGTGTGTAGTATATACATTGGACATTTGTTTTATTCATTGTTGCAAACTTCAGACCAGTGTTCTCCAGCTGGTGCTTTACACTGATTACAAGTTTTGCAGGCTAAGCTGTGTATTGTGGTGTCAAGGAAAATGAAAGACTACGTAAAGAAAGGGTACATTAATTGAGCTTTAGAGGATCATTTACATACATTGCTTTATGCAGCATGTGGTGAAGTGGGTTCTTCCAAAGATGACTGCAGCATTACAGATTGCAGATGCTGAGGTAACGTGCTTGACAGCTTTAAGGGTAGCACCTCTTAACAAGTGCAGTCCCCGCTGTGCAGCAGAGTGAGGCTGCAACCTATTTTACATGGAACAGCTGAGTTAGAGGGCTAATCCGTAGGGCTCCGCCCCCTGGTCCCTGGTACTTAAATGCAGATTGGCTGCTTAAACTCAACATGGTGCCTTGTATGGGGCTCTCCCTTCAGAAGCAGAGCTGATTTAGACCAGATGAACTTTTTTGTCTTCCTGCCTTTGTTGTGGTTTCTGTTACCTCTCATTATATTTAGGACCACCAGTGGCATCACACTATATGAGGCATACATCTTGTTCTTTTCAGATGAAGGAACATGTTTGGCTTGTAAATTACTTCTATCACTTGAATACTAAAAAGAAAAACTTGTGTTTCTCAGCTTTAGTGTCTGGGCAAGAAGAAGAAAATAATAAAAAAAAAAAAACGAAGAAAGAGATGTACAATAAGAGATGTGTGCTACGTTGGTGTAGTTACTATGCAAGCAGGCAGGAAAAAGACATTTTATTTTTATTTATTTATTTATTTTACATTTGTTGACCAGGTTTGTCCAACTGAGCTAAGTAGCCCTTTTTCAGCAGAGCCCTGGGGCGAAAAGCTCCAAATGTTCTACAGATTATAATTTACTAAAATAAGTAAACAATCAAGAACTGGTTTACAGAAAATATTCAAAGAAACATATACATAAAAAACAAGGTTTTGACATATTTGGTGCCAAACGTTAAATATGTTTGCAAGATGAGCTTTCATTTAAAAAAAAATTTGTTTCTGTGCTTTTCACTTTCCTAAGCTAATTCTTGCTTGGCTGACCAAGCTTGTGGACATCCAAATGTGGATAATACGTTACTTCGTGTAGCGGCACCAGTCCCTTAGGATCATAGCTCTCAGCTGTAAAGAATTTTGCAGAATGTCGAGTTTTTTGCCTCATATTTTTGGTCCTTTCCTCGTAAAATATTCATATAATATGTGGTTTTCTGCCAAATCATTGAGGATTGAAGTCACTAAATAATGACATACATTTCAGTTTCAGACTTCATAGTCTTCAGAAAAATGCATGCCAACACAAATCGTGTTACTCTAGCAACTTTGTAAGTTTGTAAGAGCAATATTTAAAATCCATCCAGATTTTTGGGCCTTTGTGCCCCTATTATTTTAGATTTGTCCAGATTTCTTGTGCTAAGAGATTGAGAGGTATGCTCAGAATGGCTTGGAAGTTTGCTGTTAAAATGCATGTTCCCACGGTTCAGTAAGGGCACTAGTGACTGTGAGTCAGAATGGAATGCAAAAATATAAACTAAAGGCTACTGGTGGGAGGGTGCATACTGTAGTGCAAGCAGGCAGCACTGACCTTTCAAAAGAGACAGTTTAGGTCAAGGGTCTCAGATGACCACTGGTGCTGTGTGAGGACCAATAAACTCAGCCAGGGACCACAGTCTCCAAGACCAAAAGAATTGCAGGCTGTGCATTTAGAAATTCAGTGTAGTCACTCTCCTCATTTATAATTATACTGGTTTGAGGGCTGCCTGAAGTCCGAGGGCTGTGGATTTGAGACCACTGTCTTAGGTACTAGTAAGCAGTGTTAGGGAAGTGGTAGAGAGGTGTCTAGCATTCCCAGAAGTTACTTGTACCATAGCAGAGTGGACAGCTAGGAAAGAGATGATTGGTGGTGGTGTGACTGGACGTGGCAGTGTATATGAAAGAAGGTTTGGAGAAGGTAGGAAAAAGCAGAACTCTTCTATGATAAGACCTCAGTGAGTCTCATTCAGTTGAGGTCTTTAAATGGAAAAGTTATTGCTTGAAAATATTCATACATCAGGAGCAAAGCCGTCTACACCCACTGCAAGGGCTGCATCCCCCACCTCTCTTATAAGTAACCTCAAGTTCACCACATCTCAGGCATGACTTATAAGACATTTAACATATCCCCATGTAGTCTCTGGCCAGGTGGAATCTGATGGGAGTCCCCCCTGCCCCTTCCACCCAATTGGAGGGGCATGAGTCATCTGACACTGGTTATATTAACCTCAGACAAATGGGCTTCAATGTGTCCCCTCATTGTGCATGTGCAGGAGTACTGTAGGAGGGTGGTAAAAGACCAGCACTGTGTCAGGAATGGGCTTCACCTTAGCACAGAAGGGACAGCTGTTCTTGGTTCTGGGTTAGAACGGTATATCTTCATGATCATACATTTCCAGTAAAGTGGAAGAGTAAGGGGTTTCACAGAAGAAGGCGTAAGTGCACACTGTTTAGGCAGAGGAGTAAAATAAACACAGAACATAGAAGAATAAATGTGGGTGACTTGGCATGGCTGGATAGCATCCCTTTGCAGTGCATGGAGTCTGGTAAGGAAGTGTTTCAGAAGAACATGGGCTTTGCTGTTGTCATAGGAACCTGACGTAGTTACAGGAGGGCCTGTTGTCATAGGAACCTGACGTAGTTACAGGAGGGGCTGAAACACGGAGCAGCCTGAATGACAGAAGGGGACGAGATGGAAGGAGACTGGAGTTTCGTATAAGGGAGGACATGGAATGTGAAATTGGGGAGAGGAGGAGGAACACCTCCCTATGAAGGAGCCACTCATTAGAAACCAGGATTAAGTACTTAGATTACATTTATGAGAAGCCTAGATCTGCTAGGAGCAGTCACTGAGATCCCAGCATCGGAGATGGGATGAGGGAGAGCTGACTTAGGTATTGCACTGTAGGGGTAGAAAGCTGGCATATGATTGTATATAAAAGTATAGAATTCTATGCATGTTTCTAATGCAGAAGTGGTTAAGGATTTCCGTACTCCATTCTCCACTAGTAATCATGTAACTCTGTAGTTTACAGAGAGGGAAAAGGCAAGAAATAAGAGATGAAATTGATGGTGTAGGATTTTGGGAGGAGCATTATGAATTGGAGGAGAGCACAAAATATAGGGGTCTGAAAGCAAAATGAAGGGTCAATAGTTTGAGGAAAGAGTATTCCGCTATTAATAAGAGTTTGAAGATGAGGAGTAATGTCCAAAAGGTCTGTGCAGCTCCGCTCGAATGTGAAGTATACAAGGCAGAAGAGAGGTGGTGAAGAAGAGAACGCATTTTTCGTGCATAGCAAGATGAAGCTCAGGGCTGGCTACAGTGAGACCAAATTTTAGGTATGTAATGGAAGGCAGGGGAAAAGCAGAGGTACTGAATACTTCCCCTTGGTCTTTTAAAGAAGAAAGAGACAGAGGGGGTCCCATGCTAGACAGGAGCCATCAAACTCCTGAGAGTACTGAATTTGGCACCAAGATAATGAGGGAGGAGGTGTAAAGGAAAGTGGTCTCCTTAAAAGTAGGTAAGACAGAGGAAAAAGCAGGCATCCACTCAGATATCTTGCTAGTTTGTTTGCAGATGCCCTAAACAGTGTCTGACTATTGCATAAGTGACTGAGTGTGATACTCTTGTAGAATGTGGGAGCAAGAAAAATCTACATCTGCAAATATGTTAGCTTAATGATTTCAAAAGGTCCTAGAGAATTCAGAGGCTGGTTGTGTTCCAAGAGGACACAAGTCATCCTGATAACCAGTACTGGACAGTATCGTAAAGTACACATTTGGAGACCTAACTCTGAACCAGGTAATCTGGGTGCATTTAGCTGCTGTGCTGGCTCAGATTGTTCATGTGGGGAGGTTGAGAGTTATTCTTACTTGTGATGATGAAGATCCTAGCAGTGTATCTCCAGACACTGACTTGTTTTTAAACCTCACCAGGATTTCATCGAGTGCTCAATTGTGCATTCTCAATAGTGTGTTATTCCTGGGAGTCAGTGCTGAAGTTCTCTTTATTTCATTAGTACGTTTATTTTCCATGACTTTATTTTCATAAATTTTTGAATACAGCATCAGCAGTAGCAGATCTTAGACTTTCCTGCAAACATTTGTCCGTCCAATGCAGATTCTTCATAAGGTAATACAATATTGCATCAGTCAACAGTCTTTTTGCATTTTTCCTCTTTATGTGCCTAACCTTTATCCCAGTGAAGGGTACTGCATCAAAATGCTCACTTGGATCCTGGATCCTCTTCCATCTGTAAGTGGATTTATGCCCAACATGGGTGATCTCGTGAGTTTGTTTTGGTGACCATTAGTACTGCTGCATTTTATTTCCTGTGTAACAAGCTATGCCTGATGTCATGTCAATTTACTCCATACTTGGTGGTAACAGCCATTGTCACCAAAATTCAAATCTAAGGCTGATATAATTGATACAGCTATCAGGCTTGGGTGAGCAGTTAAAGCCAGCTAATTGTCCATAGCTTCCAGACTTGCACTGTTTTAACATCTTGAAGGCTGGCTTTGCTTCTGTGATGACCACACTATCCACACTATCCTTGTACTCAATAACTTTACCTTTTTTTACTTTTTACATAACATGCTAATAACAAGATCTGCCTTTAGTTATACTGTCAACATTTGAGTATGCTTAGCAGTGGCATTGTTTTCCTCCTGTTTCAGAATTCCAGATTAAAGAAGCTCGAATAAGATGTCTCTGCTACCTACTATGTAAACAAACAAACAAAAAAACACACACACACACAAGCACATACACATGTTTAAAGTTCCTTCACAGAATTCTGCTGTACAGAGGACAGTTGTTACACCACGGCTTGTAGAAACTCAGATGTTCCTAGTGTTTCACTGTTAAAGACCTCACATATGGGTTATCCGGCTCCCGGGCAACCCTCGGTCGGCACGAATACCAGTGTCCTTGGTATATGATGTCAGCTGCCGCCGGTTGTAAAACTGATGTCAGAACGTCAGGTATAAAGGGAGGTAGCCAACGCCACTTCCTCAGTCTTTATTGCCGCGGAGCCCGAAGCAGATGCACTTTGCACTAGTGCCAGTCGGCCATTTACCTTCTTTTTGCTTTCCGACTAAAAAGTTGAAGACGCCTTCAGATAAGTACCCCTTTGGGAATCCTTTTTTCTTGCTTTAACAAATGTCAGATAAAGTTAATAACTGGCTTGCCTGTAGAAAACAGTTTCCACACCCTGATTTCCATTCCTGTTGTATAACTTGTTTGGACCTTGAGCATGATGTCCCTAACTGCGATCTCTGTGCTTCCTTTAACCCGAGTACCATACGCCATAGAGCTAAGATTTTGTATAAGCATTTCGGAGTCTGGCCTAAGTTCATCGGTATGGTGTCTTTGGTCTCCCGACTTCGGATATACCTAGGAAATGCAAAGACAAGGACCACAACAGGCCTAGGGTTAAATACGCTGACGACGCACCAGTGAAATTGGTCGTCAGCACAGTGGTAGTCAGTGAGGTGCTTTCGCAGTCCCTGCAGTCCACAGATTTTCAGTCACAGGCCTCTGCTGAGACCTTCACGGAGTCCTCCATGCTGCAGGCTGCTATTTCGTCTTCAGACTCTCTGCCAGTCGCCGCCTCAGATGGGTCTGGAGCCGCCATGCAGGCATCGGCTTCTGATGCTTCTTCTTTTCGACATGAGACCAGAACCAGACCTACTACCTTAGTTCAGACTTCTGCAGTTGCTAGGCCAACCAAGTCCCTTCGGATTGCTAGTAAGCCTTCCAGCCGCAAACCTACTCACAAGCAGGCATTGGCCTCCCCTCCTGTGCCTCAGTCCCAGTTGGTAAAGATGGCTGGTGATCTTCTTTCCCTGATTAGGGGCTCTCACCCTCCCCCTTCCAAGAGGGCTAGGGATTTATCTCCTGATGTTTTGTCTGTCTCAGATTCAGAGAGTTCTAGTATGTCTGCTGGTGAGGAAGGAAATTCTCACCTTTTTTTCTGGCTTTGAGGATTCTGATGCTGAGGACTCTATCCCTTCTGCCTCCCCTTCAGAAGATTTTTCCTTTGGGGATACTTTGAATACTCTTAGGGAACATTTTAAATGGGAATGTCAGGATTTTCCACAGTCTAAGAAAAGAATTAGGGAATTCTTGGATTTGCCACAGCATAAGCTTCTGGCTATACCTCCAGTTTTGGAAATTGTGGATGATGTCTATATGGAAAATTCTTCAACTCCTAATTCTGTTCCTCCTGCCCCCAGAAAACCTGATAGGTATTATAGGGTTCCTGATTCTCATCAATTCCTTTTCAAAAACCCAACTGCTGATCCCGAGATTATTTCTCAAGGCCCCAAGGGTGTTAAGGCTACTATTGCTAAAAACCCTGTGCCTTCTGATAAGGAGTCTAGGGCACTAGACAGGTGGGGTAAAAAAGTCTATACCTCTGCAACTCTTGCCATTAGATCCGTGAATTGTCTTTTCTACATGCTTAAGTATCGGCAACATACTTTGGAGACTTTTAAGGCTAAACTGGGGGGATATTCCTTCCATGTAGGAGAACAAAGATTTGCAAGACTTACTGAATTCTGCCACTTTGATTAATAAGCAATCTCTTCATTGTGGTTTTGACACTTTGGAGGCTTCCTGCAGAGCAGCAGTCACTGGTTCTGTTATTAGGAGGCATGCTTGGCTCAGGGAGCAGCCTCTTTCTGAACCTGTTAAATCTAATTTGCTGGATGTTCCTTTGCACAAAGACAATCTTTTTGGTAATAAGGCTGAGGAGGTACTGAAGAAGTTGGAGGATAAGGCAAAATCTATGCAAGCTGTAAAAGATTTCCTTCAGGTTCAACCTCCTCGGTTTAGTAGGCATTATCCTCCCAATAATTGGTCTTTCCCTGATCCTGGCAAGCAGGGTCACTCTAGACCTAGGGGTTTCAGATCTTCCAGTGGGGCAGGCTTCTGCCCCTCAAAGGACTAAACAATGGCATTCTTCTGCTAAATCAGGGAGTTCTAAGCCAGCTTCCCAAAACAAACATTCTCAATAACTCCAGCCTTCTTGTGCCTACTTCTGCAGGCCCTGGGTTTCCTTTGGGGGGAAGGTTAGCCAGGTTCGCAGAGGTATGGTCTACCATCACAGATGACAAATGGGTGTTCAATATAGTAAACCAAGGTTACAGGTTTTATTTTCACACCTTCCGTGTTCTGCAAGGGTACCCAGACATACCCAGAACTCTCAGGGCAGAGGTAGAATTTCAAATTTCTTCTCTACTGACTATGGGGGCTATAGAGCCAGTTCCTGCAAATCAGGCAGGCCTAGGTTTTTATTTAAGACTTTTTCTGGTACCCAAGAAAGGGGGCACCTGGCGCCCTATTCTGGATCTGTCTATTCTAAACACTTTTCTAGTGATTCCAAAATTCAAGATGCTCACCCTTAAACAGTTACTATCAATGCTGCACAAGGATTCATGGCTGGTAACTTAGGATCTCAAGGAGGCTAATTTGCACATCCCAATAAGGGAATGTTGCAGGCGGTTCCTTCG
Source organism: Protopterus annectens (assembly GCF_019279795.1). NCBI lineage: Eukaryota > Metazoa > Chordata > Ceratodontiformes > Protopteridae > Protopterus > Protopterus annectens. Next base: position 282,053,037 of record NC_056747.1, read on the forward strand.
CTTCAGGGCTGGGGAGCAACACTTTCAATTCTCCACACTGCCCTTTGGCTTATCTACTGCTCCCAGAGTTTTTACGAAGTGCCTAGCTCCAGCCATTGCTTTTTGCAGGCAGGGAAACATTCAAATTTATCCTTACCTGGATGACTGTCTCATTCAAGCAAACTCCCCAGAACAACTAGAAAATAATTTGGACTTCGTGAAGAGCATTCTCACCTCTTTGGGTTACACTCTCAATGAAAAGAAGTTGGTTCCTACAAGGGAGATTGTTTTCCTGGGAGCGAATCTGAATACAGCCACCCAGATGGTATTCCTCACACAACAGAAGCAAGATCTTTCGGCTTACTTCATGAACTTGGCAAGCATGACCCAGCACTCTGTAAGGCAATTACTGCAAGCACTGGGGTTCATGGCTTCATGTATTTTGATGATCCCATATGCAGGCTGCATATGAGAAAACTTCAATGGTACCTCAAGAATCTTTGGTGTCAACACGCACAGGACTTAGACTTGATTCTTCCCATAATTCCCTGTCTACAAATGGAGTTCCTCTGGTGGGCAGCAGCCTATTCTTAGAACAAGGGTCTGCCTTTCAGCCCACCACCTTCCAGCCAGACTCTCACCACAGACGCCTCAGATGTTGCATGGGGAGCTCATCTAGAAGGCAGGGGCATACAGGGGACTTGGAGCAACCAGCAGATTCATCTGCACATAAACTTAAAATAATTGATGGCAGTGCAGCAGGCCCTGCTGGCTTTCAAGAATCTTCTATTCCCTGGTTCTCTGCTGATCAGGACAGACAATACCACAGTCATGTGGTACATCAACAAGCAAGGGGGGACTCGCTCTTACCCCTTGTGCAGATAAAGCATGAGACTGTGGTCCATAGCAGCTTCCATAGGTATAGATCTAATAGCCCAGTGTCTTCCAGGGAGGCTAAACTCCTTGCCGGATCATTTGAGCAGACATGTTCTGGATCCTCAGGAGTGGCAACTAAACAAGATCATTTTCCATTGCATCATTCCACATTGGGGCACCCAACAAGTGGATCTTTTCTCCTCTCACACCAATCATCTCCTTCCAAACTTCTGCACCAGGGAGTTTCACAACAAAGTTTGGAGGGGTGGATATGTTGTCCTTTCCATGGACATGTCTGAGTTTATGCATTCCCTCCTCTGCCTCTTCTTCCCAGAGTGCTGCTAAAGATAAGGGATGAAAAACCAAAGGCTATTCTGATAGCTGCAGATTGTTCCAGGCAGCATTGGTATCCCCTCCTTCACAGCCTTTCACAGGCTCAGCCTTGGCATCTTCTCCTGGTACCAGATCTGTTGGTTCAGGAAGGGGGAAAGTTCCTTCATCCTCATCTTCAAACTCTGCATTTAACTGCCTGGCTAATACTTTAAATCTTTCCCAACAGGTGGTTGAAGTTCTTTGAGGCCTAGCACCAGGAAATCCTATGCAGATAAATGGAAGAGATTTTGCTCTTTGATGCAGGCTAAAGGAGAAGACTCTTCTCATCCTTCTCTTTCCCTCATTCTTGACTACCTAGCAGGATTGCTTTACGATGGACTTTCTATTTTTTTTCAATCAAAATTCACGCTTCAGCAATTTCTGCTCATTGTTCTTTTGAGTAACCCATTTTTGCTCACCCCTTGATGAAGCAGTTCCTGAGGGGAGCTAGTAATCTTATACCTCCCAGAAGAGCTCCTACTCCTGCTTGGGATCTTAATTTTGTCCTGGAAAAGCTTAGTCTACCTCCCTTTGAACCAGCTGCCTCTGCAGATTTGAAGTTTCTCTTTTGGAAGACTGCTTTTCTTTTGGCTATTACTTCAGTCAGAAGGGGTTCGGAGCTGCAAGCCTTATTGGCAGTAGAACCTTTCATTATTTTTCATTCAGATCGGGTTTCTCTGAGAACTAATACCTCCTTTATGCCTAAGGTGGTTTCCAGTTTAACCCTTAACCAGTCTATTCACCTGCCTACCTTTTTCAACAATCCCCAAAATAAAGGGGAAAGGATTCTGCACTCTCTTGATGTGCATAGACAGCTGAGATTTTACATAGGACTAAATCCTTTCAAAAATCTGTGAACAGTTGTTGGTTAGTTTTGGTCCTGGGGCTCTGGGTAAAGCTATTTCAAAACAAACCATCTCCAAATGGATTGCTCATTGTATTCACTTTTGTTACCTGCAGCATGGGAAGGTTCCCCCCTTGGGATATTAGGACCCATTCTACTAGAGCAGCCTCCAGCTCTGCAGCCTTTCTGAGAGGTGTGCCTGCTAAGGACATTCTAGAAGCAGCTACTTGGTCTTCTGTCCATACTTTCACAAAGCATTGCAATCCATCCTTGTTTTCTAAATCCAGGGCTGGTTTTGCCTCTGCAGTTTTGCAGGGCCTTCTTACCAACCCTTAGTCTGTGATCCCACCCTTTGTCTTTTTCCTGGGCTTTGGGAATCAACCCATATGTGAGGACTGCAACAGTGAAACACGACGACCATAGTACAGTTGTGTACACTTACCATTAATGTAGATGTTCGAGTGTATTCACTGTTGCAGTCCTGGTTTCCCACCCTCCATTCCCCCTTTTTTCCTAAGGCACAGACTACATTTTTTTATTTTTTGTATGACATGTCCACGCTGTTTCCTTCCTGGCTTAGCCTTATTTTGGGGGCTCCTGACAGTTAAGGCAAGAAAAACTGAGGAAATGGCGTCGGCTGCCTCCCTTTATACCGGACGTTCTGACATCACTTTTACAACTGGCGGCAGCCGACATCACATACCAAGGACTCTGGTATTCGGGCCAACTGAGAGCTACCTGGGAGCCAGATAACCCATATCTGAGGACTGCAACAGTGAATACACTCGAACATCTACATTTATGGTAAGTGTACACAACTGTACTTTCTGCACAGAAAAAAAAACATATTCTTGTACTGTAGATTTGAGAGTAACAGTGTGACTATGTGGAGACCTGCCAAATTAAGTTTAACTTCTGTTTTACTGACTGGATATAACTGCCTTAAAAGATCTGGGCTGCATAGGCTTATTCTCAATAAATACATGATCCCACGGTGGTAGTGCAGCGGTAGCGTTGTCGCCTCACAGTAAGATGCTGTCCGGTTCGATTCTCAGCTAGAGCGTCTTCTACGTGAATGGGCATACCTTCATTGAAGGTTGTGCGTCAGGGCTGGTAACTCGGCACGTAAAAATCAACTACCAATCATTAGCGGGCCAGAGTTCCGCTGTGGCGACCCCTAACCGGGAAAAGCCGAAAGACACAACAACATTGTTACAGAAAAATATAGCTTTGCATTGCATCTTTGCACAAGTATTTCTTTACACAATAATACACGTGTGCAGTGTTGTAAAGAACTGAGCAGTACAAAGTGGAACAATAAAACAATACTGTTTGATATAAATTCATGTTCAGTTTTCTCTGCCCGTCCTTAGGAACAAAAGGAAATCAAACCTAGAAGTCTTTCCTAAACAGTAAAATTACAGTAGTAATTACAGTAATGAACATGCTTCCCTTTATTTTAATAAGCATCTATCACTGCCCATTCATAAGCAACAATTTCAAGGTAGTCACTGCCATAAAGCTTCCTCTCCATCAAAACGCTAATAATAGTATGAACAATGTTTTCACAGAGCCCTTTGAGGTCTTCGCGTCCTGTGGAACCAGGGGCAAAATGTTTGATATTCATCATCCTCTCTCTGGATTTTTGCACTTTTGAAAACACCCTTGTTTTGTCATATTGTGTAATCCATAGCTTGGCAGGGGAGAAGCAGGGTGCAGTCGGTTGCCTAGGCTGGTAATTCTATATGAACACCGCTAAAAGACTTCCACCAAATGCTTAGGGCAAAGAAATATTTGGGAAAAAAGGAGAGGCCTATGTATACCAACTGTTCTTTCTGGCAAACTTTAACTTTAAAGTCCAAAAGAAAGAAATCAGCACCAGGAGAAGTTGAAAATAAATATTAAATATTTTTTATTGTGGCAAAACCCAAAAATCCATAAGCAGCAAACCAGTTTTGGCTGAGTAATAGCCTTCTTCAGTGCATTAGTGTATAAAGACAGGTCCACATACTTTTATAGGTATAGAGACAATAAAATTAATTACAGTCCTCTATTGACTGGTTACAAGCAAATTAGCTTAACTCATTCAGGCCAGGATTGAATAATGCACCTAGCCTAATAATCCATTCTGACTCCTTTTGTTTTAAAAACAAGTAGCTAAATAGATTACCCACTCGCTACTGCAGTTCCCAGTACTTCTTATGTCATAGACTCTTGATGTATTTTTGCTGGTGAATTCCTTTGTTTTAATTGTATATTTGCAAGCACTGCAATAACCACAGGCTATACAACCTGACAATCTGTCTCCAAACAAGGTAGTTTGTTGTTTGATGGGCTCAGTATGATGTTTGTAATAGGTAAAATGCGAGTTGATGGTTCTGCCTCTGCAATATGAAAATAAACAACGAGGTGTGAGAAAATTATCTAGTTTTTCATGAGCCAACAAAATATCCCAGTGATTGTTGATAATGTCCCTAAACCAGTTGGTGTTGCATCCAAAAGTAGTTACTAGCCTAATGGGTTGTGAGGTATATTTATTGGAAGTGGTTTGGTCCCTATATTGTAATAGCTGACTTCTATCTTGTTGATCAGCAAAACTCCGTGCCTGATTCAAAGATGCTACCTGGTAACCTCTGTTGAGAAATCTTTAAGTAAGATCATATTGGCAGGGCCCATGAGTTTGCTCAGAGGAACATATACGTTTAATACGTAGATGTTGAGATTTGGGAATATTCTGGATGATGTGGCGTGGGTGATGGCTGGAAGCATGTAATAAGGTGTTGTATTGTGGAAATTTTCTATAAACCTGTGTTTCCAATGTGTGATCTTGTCTGTCTAGTGATGGACACGTCCAAGAAAGTTATATTCTGATATTCAATATTGAGTGTAAATTGGATACCCCATTTGTTTTCATTGTGGTATTCTATAAACTCCTTGGCATAGACCACATCACTCCGCCACACCATCCAACAGTCATCCAGATAGCGTCTCCAAATATCTATCTGGTCCAAGAATAGATTATGGTTATCATCATATATAAGCGGTTCCTCTAGATATCCCATGAAAAGGTCGGCATAGATGGGAGCAAAGGATGCTCCCATCACCGTACCGTGAACCTGCCAATGACACCTCCCATGAAAATAAAAGATATTTTTGGACAACACATGTTCCGTCAAACAAACTAATAATGTGTTAAAACCAGGAGTGTATAGATCCGATCTATCCAGCCAGAATTGAATAGCCTCTAGTCCTGCCCAGTGTGGAATGCTGGTATACAATGAGGTGACGTCTAGTGTACATAGATGCCAATTTGGTTCTAATTGTGTGTCCTGGATGATATTAAGGAATTGTGTAGTGTCTTTGATTCTAGACCTAACTAGAGGTAGCAAAGGCTGTAAATATTCAGTTAAGAAAGCTGATAAAGGTTCTGTTAAAGAACCCCTGCCAAATACTGTTGGTCATCCTGGAGGATTAGTAGAGTGCTTGTGTATCTTGGGCAATAGATAGAGATATTGTGGTTGGGGATCAGAAACCTTAAGTTGTTTACAAGTTTTTTGACAAGTAATGCCTTCCTAAACGTCTAGGTCTAGAAAAGGATCAATTTCTTTCTTGAAATTGGGAGTTGGATCTAGGGCCATCTGTATGTAAGAACGGACGTCTGATAGCTGTTTCTGTTTTTATTGTCTCTATACCTATAAAAGTATGTGGACCTGTCTTTATACACTAATGCACTGAAGAAGGCTATTACTTAGCCAAAACCGGTTTGCTGCTTATGGATTTTTGAGTTTTGCCACAATAAAAAATATTTAGTATTTATTTTCAACTTCTCCTGGTGCTGGATTTCTTTTTTTTTTAACTTTATATTATGGTTTCATCCGTGCACCTTGTATCCCCTGCATGTATTTGGTTTGGTCAAACTTTAACTTTAGTCACATTTCTTTGCTTTTATTATTAGACTTTGAGGAAGATTCATTAATTTGGACACATATAGACCAGGAATCCTAAAAAAAAAAACTCCTTTGGGGAAAAAAAAGTCTTCCAACTCTTTTATCAAAGCAGATCCTTCCTTCTCCTTGGGTATAGAAATTTTAAGTGAAATATTTTGTTTTAGAAATAAATATCTGTTGGTGTTTCCAAGAGTTCTTCTAGCTTAAAAGTTGGCCTTATGTAGTCTTTGTTGTTTAAAAAGTAGACTGTTCAGAAATTGTGTGTGCGCGCGCATGAGAGAGCGTGAGAGACTCCTTTTGTGCACCTTTAACATGGCAGCCCCGTCTCCAGTTCCAAGCACCATACCCACACTTCTGTTCTGTTACAGAACATCTGTTCAATGTATCCCTTATGAATCCTCAGAAAGCAGTACCAGGTTAAATGACATGTCTTTGCGTATCAAAACTGTCACAGTAAAATTATCAGATGTGAAATCTGTGTCTGAAATGGCTTGACATCTCATAGGGAAGGCTGTCAGCATAGGTTTTCATTAGCAACTTGGCAGTCAAGGTGATGTCCATGGAGGACAGGTGAGAATTTGAGCAGCTAATGCCATGTTTCATGTTGTACTGCATGTGAGTATGACTTTTAGATAGTCTCTCAGTGGATACTGAAGATTTGTATATGGTCAAACAGCTGATGGGGGGTGGGCACGCACACGCACACACACACACACATGCGCACACACACACACACACACACACACACACACACACACACACACACACACACACACACACACACAGTGGGAAATACTTATGAGGACACACAGTTCGTATTAGAGACCCAAGGGGGGAACTGTGAGTAGAACAAGAATTCCAAACCTGTGTGTGTGTGTGTGTGTGTGTGTGTGTGTGTGTGTGTTGGGGAGGGTCTTGTCCAGCAGCTACTCCTTGAAAGAATAAATAAGATAGTGGATAGCAGAAGGGCCACAGAGCTTGTAGGCAAGTAGGAAAGAGGGATAAAAAAAGAAAACTGATAGAATTCCTACCTTTGTAATCCATGCACCATAGTTGCAGCTCTGCTCAATGCACCTGATAAAGAAGGTTCCCTCCTACCTGAGGCAAAAAAGTGGGCACTTTTTTATTTTTTTTGTCTAATATTAATGAATTAAATTATATGTTGTGAGCACCCTGTTTTAAAGTAGTTTGCAACTTACTTTACTGGATGCCCAGAAACATGTGAACAATAGTAGGCAAAAATACAAAAGAAGAGGGCTGGAAATATGAGATCAGACACCAAATAAATGAACAAAACCAAAAAATCACCCCGCTGGATCTCAAACGCCAAAAACTTTAATAACACTCTACTAAAACACAAAGCTTTCTGGATCAACCCTTCTTCTGTGTATAAATAATTAGCATGTAGCATGCATCCATTTAATTTATATACATCACATGATTACAGTGATCCAATGAATGATTTTAAGTACCCCTTGTATTTTAGAACTGCGGTGGTGGTGCTGCGGTAGCGTTGTCACCTCACAGTAAGACGCTGTTCGGTTCGATTCTCAGCTAGAGCGTCTTCTGCATCGAGACATGCGTGAATGGGCATACCTTCATTGAAGGTTGTGCGTCAGGGCTGGTAACTCGGCACGTAAAAATCAACTACTAATTTATTAGTGGACCGGAGTTCCGCTGTGGCGACCCCTAACCGGGAAAAGCCGAAAGACGCAACAACAACTTAGTTATATAACGTATAGGATTAATATCCCTAGTCAGAATAATTGGGGAATCTTGCAAGCTTTGCCAGAGTTAAAAAAAATTATATTGAAGAGAAACCACACTTTGCTTACAAGAAATTATAGTATCTTAAGCAGAAATTGTGCTACAAAAAAATGCATCAGCACAGTAAATTTATCTGTTAGTGTAAAGAAAGGGACATTTCCCTGTTATAATTGTAGTTTGTGTAAACATATGCTTGGTACTGTTGAATTTATACACTGCACCACACAAAGGAGGTTTGACTTTGGTTATTTTGTGACATGTAATGCTGAGAATGTAGTGTATCAAGCAGACTGTATGGCATGTCCATCCTTCTGTATAGGTAAATGCAATAGGAAGTTGAAAAAAAGATATTGGAGCATTTATCCGAGATAAGGAGAAGCATTCCTACCAGTTTATTAGCAAAACATGTTAAGAGAGAAAGGTTTAGATCATAGATTCAAATTTAGGGTTATTCAAAAAGTTATACGTAATATGAGAGATGGGGATGTTATTAATAAAGCGGAAGTAGCTGAGTATAAATGGATAGAGAAGTTACAGGCTGACAAGGAGCTGGGACTTAATGCAGTAGCTAGTATTAAACCCATATTTAATGATTTTTGTGTTTCGTATGTGTTACTAGGTTCATAGGTTCTTAGGTTAGTACTAAGCTAACTGCCCTTGCAAGCCATTTCAAGCCTAGCCAATTATCCCTTGTGAGACTCAAATCCTGCACCTTGTGTTTGTAAGGCAAACACCTTAACCATTAGGCCACCCTCCCAACCCAACTAATTACTAATTTTTTAATTAAGTTTAATTACGAATAACACTTTGAAATGTTATGTATATAAATTAGATGGCTGCATACTAATTATTTATAAATTGAGGAAGGGTTGTTCCTGGAATCTGTGTGTTTTAGTAGAGTGTTATTAAAGTGTTTGGCATTTGAGATCCATCATGGTGATTTTTGGTTTTAACAATAGTAGGTAAGCAGTCATGAGGATCTGAGAATTCTTGTATGCACCCACTTAAATGTTCTTGCCGCCCTTTTCAAACATTTAATAGTACTTCATTCCCAAATTAATCAGGGTTTTACATGGTAACACTGATGCCAGTTTGTATCTACCCGTCCAGTCATTACAACCAGCCTTACAAGTAGCAGAAGTAGTAGTTTGATCTGTAGTTGTAACTTATTCCACAGGTTGGAGTTAGGAACCTATCCCTGCAGCAAGCCTCCAGGATGTCCTAAGGGCTTTACACTTACATTTCTATTGCATAAAAATGTACAGATTCATAAGTAACTGATACCGTTCTAGCACATGGCATGCTGTAGTAATGCATAATGTTATTGTTTATCTCATTAAATTCAGTTCACTTTAGCCATTATTTTGCTCCTCTGTGCTAGTGTCATATGACAATGAATGCATTGCTAACTTCCCTGCCTCTCTTGTAGCAGACAGATGTACATTTCTGAGTTAACAATAAGCAGGAATGCTTATAATAGACTAGTTCATCTACTTACGAAGTGGTAATTGTAAGGTAGTGTTAGGGCATGTTTGATGTAATATTTCTGTTTATACTTTAAATGTACCTGCATATTACGTATTCCTAGAATGAGCATCATTCACCATGTTGAAGTAGAGTAGATAATAGTATGTAGGTTCATAGGTAGGTACTAGGCTAGTCAAAAAGGTACCCTGGCTTTTGCCACCCAAGAAAATTATTTTCCTGTGCCACTGTCGAGCAGAGTCACAGAAGTGATCCCCGGGGTGAATTTCCTATTTCCCATCCAATCATCAAGGTTTTTCTTTAGTGCTAATGAGGAGCTTTGTTTGATATAGATAGGTAATTTATTCCAGAGTATGGGAAGTCTCTGGGACAGGAATCTATCCCTCTGGCATGTTCTGTTTATTGTGGTGACAAGGTTTAGGTCCCTAGAGCATGTAGCTCGGAGGGATTGCAATTTCTTTAAGTGGAGCATGTCCAACAGCTCTGGGTTTGACATAGCTTTGTTTGTTAGGCAGAGAATCACCTCTGAGTAGGCGATATGCGACGGAGTAAAGCTGGAGTTTGTTTAGACGGTCTGCGTAGGGCATCTGTTTGAGGCCGGTAATCCTCTTTGTGAGGTATTTCTGCGGCCTTTCCAGTTGTTGTAGATGTCTTTTGAGGTACATACCAAAAGGGGCATTGTACTCAATAATGGGTCTAATGAGAGATGAGTAGAGAGTAGCAATGACCTCTTTTTTTCTGGATGAGAAACCTTTTGTGATGAGGTGTGCCACGTAGAAGGATTTCCTGACTACTGTGGCGATGTGATTATCAAAGGAGAGACTACTGTCCCCCTGTGTCCCAAGGTCTCTTATCACACTTTTGGTGTTAAGTATACTACCGTCTATGTTGTAGTTCATGGGTACAGAGTTTTTGCCAAAAGGGATGACAATGCACTTTTTGGCATTGAGCTTGAGGCCATGGCTTTGACACCAGGCATCTGTCTCAGTGCGGCCCTTTTGTAGGATGTCCACATCGTTAGGAGTTTTGATTATGGCTCCTAGTTTGCAGTCTTCTGCAAACTTCATTAGCCAAAGACCTTCTGTGTTAGCCTGTACTTCAGAGAAGTAGGTACCAAACAGGAGAGGACCCAGGACTGAACCCTGTGGTACTCTAGTTGTCACTGGTCTGAAGTCGGATTTCGAGTCTGCTACATTCACAGTGTGGGTTCTGTCAGTGAGCCAGTTGGCAACCCATCTTGTGACATAGGGATTTATACCTAGTTTAGTGAGTTTATCTATAATTCTAGAGTGGGGGATGGTGTCGAAAGCCTTGGCAAGATCTAGATAGGCTGTATGAACCACTTTACCCTCGTCTATGGCTTGCAGTTACAAACTCAAGTCCTATAGAAATCCTAAATATTAGTGGTCTGAAAAAGACTCAGACCATTTGAGGGAGCCATAGGTTAAGAACCTCTTCAAGCATGTCAAATACATTGCAAGTAGTATACTAAACTGTATTCTTAGGTCTTTAAAGCAAGGCTGTTTGTGTGGACTCCTGTCTTTTCTCAAGGATGTAATTGTATGAAAAGTGTATTTAAGTGCATGTAGGAGGTGGTTGTATTTGATTTTTATTTATCATACATCACCCTTCTCAGATGCCATAGTCTAGATTGCGTGTGACAGTTTGTTTTTTTTGTGTTGTTTTTAACTAGTGCTTCTATAACAGTACTATTTTATTTAGTGTACAAACCTCTGTTGTTGTCTTACCAGCTTTTTTTATGTCAGCTTGTTTATTACTCAAGCTGGGAAGTGCTTAATGGGGTAAAACATGGATAATGGAAAAGGAAATAAGCATGAGAGACCACAGGATGAGCAAACGTTTTCCTGAACTATGGGCATTGATGAAAAAACAATGACTCTGTACCATGGCAGTAACAGAACCATGGTATGCAGAACACCTTGAATAGGATATAAATATAGCGAGCTGCATATTTATAATGAGGATCAGAGTAGATAAAATAAGAGGAGACGTGGTCCTCTCTAAACGGAAAATGGTCAAAGCTGAAGCATACACAGGTAAATTTGGGAGGCAAAAAGTTCTCTGAACTGCACTGGCGACTGAAAATGACATTCTTTCAAGAGGAGATGTATACAGAACCCCTTATCATAGGAAAGCAAAAAATAAAATAATGGATGACATTCTTAAAGTTGTAGATAGAGGAAGTAGAGAGCAGTAGTACTTATTAAGTTGTCCCAAGGAATGTCGTCTTCCCAGTTATAACTCTGCCAGTTGAGTAATTCCAGAATGTTTTACATATTCTTCTTCTGCAAGATTGCAGTCCACTAGCCCCGTGGATGTCCAAGAGTTAGTATAGTTAAGTGTGGGTGAGTGGGGGACAAAGCCTCACTGCAAAAAAAAAAAAAAAAAAATTCCAGGATTGTCCAAAACAGATTAAGCAGTTATTCTTTTCAAAGGGTAAATCTCATCAAGTTTGAAGTCAGAGGTTTGTGTATTGACTTCTAGGCAATGCAGGGAAGTATTGTTGATGTGAAACTTAAATTTGCCTGATGTTAATTGTACTCAGCATTACTTGACTGCTGCTATGTCGGAGAAGATTCCTCCATGATACCGTTCAGAGGGTAGCTGTCAAACAGTTAGTACTAGAAACTACTCATGAAAATGCAGTTCTGGATGTAGGCTCCTCTAAGGTGAGGGTGGCCTAATGGTTAAGGTGTTTGCCTTACAAACACAAGGTACAGGATTTGAATCTCACAGGGGATAATTGGCTAGGCTTAAAATGTCTTGCAAGGGCAGTTAGCGTAGTAGTAACCTATGAACCTAATGAGGAGGGAGAGGTGGTCTCCAACTGGAAGTCAGCCATTTGGGAAGAACATAAAATCATCTTCAAGCAATGTAGTTCGACATCTGTTTAACTGTGTACTCAAAACATCTCAACAGTGTGAGATCTAGATTTCAGAAGGGTCGACTTTTACAAAGACTGGTACTGAATTAAGTTCTGACCAACAGCAGCATGATGGTACAGTAGAGTGATGGTTGTGCCTCAGCACTGTCATCGTGGAATTAGCGGGCCTGTGTTTAATAGGCATAGTTACAGGTCGTTGCAGCAGAGCTAGATGAATGACTGTAGTTCATAAATTTAATATTGTGGTGAGTTCCACCACAATGTGTTGGATCGTACAAGTCAGTGGAGCACTTTTATGGTATTGTTCTCATTTTTCACCACTGTGGTTTGACTGTGGACTTGGTACGTATAGTTTTGGGTGGGTGGGGCTCTGGTGCAGGAGAGCCAAAATTTTTTTTTGTATTTTTTAGGGGATTCAAATCACAGCTTTTCAATATTCATCTTTTGGAAAACAGAGAACTGAAGAAAAGTGCTTTAATGGCTCATAGGTAAACCCTTTTAGTAGACATGTATACAAGAAAGGGAAAAAACAGCATAAATCTCAAATGAAATCATTTCAGACCTAAAGCGTAACATTTATTATATGTATGGAAACTGAATGAGGAAAGCAAGGAAATACAATAATAAAGACAGAAGAAAACAGGGAGGACAGTTAGTAAAATACACATAATGCACTTCTGTTGTGTAGGGAGACGTAACTCTCAACCTCTGCGCACAAACAATCTGGTCAGAGCCACAAATAATAGTGGGACAAAGCCCCAAAAGTAGGGACAAATTTTAAATATTTCTCTTATAAACTTAGAAAATTGATAAAATGCAAGGTCTCGTGTTACTATGCATTTTCTGAAAGATGTGAATGGTAAATCTCAAATGCATGTCATTATAAAATGGCTTCAGTCCTCACTTATTCACCACAAAAATCCATAAAGCCACAAATGTTACGTGGAACAGACCAAAAATATGAGGCAAAAATCTGGACAATTGAGACGCATGTAGGGACATAAAACTGTTTATGGCTGTACAAGTGAGGAAAGGAAAGGCTAAATGAAATGGAAGAGCATTGGACAGAAAAAGACAAAAAGGTAGGTTTGCTAAATGGATACTTTTGTTCAATATTGGTCCTTAGTGTGATTGTGTGCGTGTGTGTGCCTTACTTGGAAGGTTGGGCACCGGGCTGGCAACTCGACACCATAAAACTCCACTGCCAATCGTCCTGCGAACTGTTGTTCAGCTGTGTCTTCCTCTAATGGGAAAAGCCAAAAGAAGATTCATGAAGGATTTACCAAAACTAGGCAGGCAGAAGAGGCCAGGAGTGCGCATTTGCATACTTGAAAGGGGAGTGGGGGGTAAAGCTTGTTGAAAACAAAATGCTCTGCAGGTGTACATAACTACATAAATAAGTCACTCTGAAGTACAAGTAATAAACTATGTGTTATTAAAAATCGAATTGACTGAGTAAATTCTTTGGTCTTGCGTATTTGAATGTAATATATGGATTTAGTGAACTAGTCACATCCCAAAAGCACTTTTTATTTATGCAGTGCCGCATGATGTACATAAAATTCAAATGCTTATTTTTAGCAAAATACAGTAAAACAGATTTACACTTTGGAAGAACTGTCCCCTGGTAATCAGATAACACTGAGCACTGCTCTTTATACTACAGAAAAGTAAATGCTTATTGCTATCATCTTAAAAGTGTTTGTCTCGTAGGATGCCAGTAACTCAAATTTGGAGGCATGCTGCTTTTTTTAACTTTTGACTTTCTTCTGCAGTTGTGCAACCATGGAATTTAGTATACATGTTAGTAAGGGGGTGGGGAGCAATGTCTTCCCACAGGGGTGAGAGTTATCCAAAAAAAACAATTATTGTGTTTTTCTTATGGCCAAAAAGCAAGTATCATAGTTAAAGTAATAAGTTAAAGACTGTTAGGGCTTACGTTTGCGTAACTGTACAGAGATGCTGAGCATCTGATGTGGTGCTTTCCCTTTCACAGAAGGGCCAAAGTGGTGGTGATCCCTTCTGGTGGTTTCTTGTAGAAGCTGGGCAGTCTGCAGTTTGTGATATACATCATGACATGTGAAGAGCTGGTCATGAGTATAATTAATTTGGGTTGTTATCCCAGATCAGTGATTGCAGCTGAAATGATTATCATTCAGAAAATGCATTTAGTTTATTAGTAATGGTATGTTTTATAACCACAGGCACTTCTTGGAGGCGGGTCTTCTATGGCAGCTGCCCTTCTGAGTGGTTGAATTAGCTACATCTGCTTCATCATTCTTGGTCTGGGCTATAATGCCACTGTAAGTTGCCTCTCCTGTGTCCATTTAAGTAGTGTATTTGGAGGAGCCAGTCTTGGTGCAGCAGTTAGCATTGCCACCTCACAGCAAGAGGTTCTCCAGTTCGATTCTTGGCTGGGGTGCCTTCTGTGCGTGTCTCCATGTCCTCCCTGTGGTCACGTGGGTTTCCTCCGTGTGCTCCGGTTTCCTCCCACATCCCAACGACATGCTGTAGGTGGAATGGACACTCTAAATTGGCCCTAGGCATGAGTGTGTGTGTGTGCATGTGCCTTCCATGGAAGGTTCGGCGTTGGGCTGGCAACTCGACACTGTTAAATTCCGCTGCCAATCATAAGCGGACAGGTGATCCACTGTGGCGACCCCTAACCGGAAAAAGCCGAAAGAAGATTTGGAGGAGCCAGTCTTACCTGCTCAAACTCCCTTATCTAAAAAAGTCAGAACATCCTTCCCCTAGTGTTAAGGTTTAACCTCCCTTGGTTTTCTTGCACTCATTTCTCCTGACCTCTGTGAGCAGAACTATACAGTAGTGTCAAGTGGTTCCAATTTTAGGGGTATGGGGTTGAAGGTACATTTCCTAAAGATGCTGCAATGGTTTGGCATAATGGTTAAGGTGTTTACCTCACACACACACACACACACACACACACACACACACACACACACACACACACACGGAACAGGGTTTGATTCTCACGTCTGAAATGGAAATTGGTTTGGCTTAAAAGTGCCTGCAAGGGCTGCTGTCCTGTGAACCTCTGCAGTGTGTTGTTAAAATCCGTCCTCTAGTATAAAAGTAAACCAGACACCATCAATCAGTCTGCAGTGAAATAGAACATGGAATGACTCTCGGACACAGTACTGTGGCAGATGGCACAGGGAGTAAACCCACAGTAAACTGTATAACTGTGTTTAGCTTTTGACTGACATATTCACTGACTGAAAAATGGAAAGGAAAGAAATAGCTGCACAGGCATTACCATTTAAAGTAAGTGTGTCCAAGGGAAAAGAAAGAGAATTTAACAGATGCAAAAAAAAGAACGAAAATATAAAAGTGTGCAGACTGCATTTATGCGTCTCAAGGAGACTGAATATGATAAGCATATTTGTGAGAAATAAATAGAGAGTAATTAATTGTGTGTGTCATTGAATAAAACTGACATTCCCCTTTTAAAGTTGTGCTCTCCATTTACCCAAATATGTGCGCCCACACACCCGTGTCGTGGCGGTGCCACTGTTCTGGATTCATGCCAGCTGCATGTGTTTTGTGAAAGTGACACTTGATTCAGCAAGCTGCTCAAGGTGTGTGTGCAATTCGAGCTTTGAAGGAGGCTTTGTGTACTCGTTACTGTTGCTGATCTGAATCAGAAGTGAACAGATGTGTTTTGCTTTGCATATGGCAAGTTAGTAAACAAATGGCAGTACATTTGACTCCTAGCATGTGTTGGCAAGCAGAAACGCCTCTCTCACTCTCGCTTTTTAACACAGACAGATGCTTAAACTTTCTAAATCTGGTGGCAGTCGTTAGCAGCAAGTGACACCAACAGAGAGACTGTCATGCTTCTGAGATGCTGATGTTTTCTTTTTTATATACAGAAGAAGCTAATTTATTTTGAGTTTATGGTCAGAGATGTGGATGGGGGTGGGGTGACGCGGGGTGACTCAGATGGAAATGCAGCAGACAGTTGCCAAGCACTATTGACTGTTTATTGCAAAGGAAGCTAGAATTAGCATCTGTATGCAAAACATGCTGGAAAGTGTGTCCCTGTGGAGGATTTGAGTAAGCTTTGCTGAAGTATGCAAGTTACTGAATGACTACTGGTCTAATTATTTTGTTGTTTCCAAGCTGCTGTGCTGAAGTTTTGGAGGCATCACAGACCGAGAAAAAGGCCCAGCGATAAGACTGTTTCCCGAACCAACCTGTCGCTCCCCAGCCCCCCACCCCCACCCCCCAGCACTTTAATTTTCACTTTTTAACTACTGTCTCTACATTGGAGCCTGCAAAGCACATTTATACCATGAAATTGTGTCCTTCCCCTACTAATATGTATTTGAGACATGGTGGTGGACAGTAAGAATTATTGCCCCACAGTTTCTGTCCTTGATTTCAGCAGAGTATGTTTCCATGTCTGGTGCTGATTCTACTATAGTTTATAGTGAATGTCTTTCCTATCAAGAAAGACAAAAATATCTTGGAGCACTAAAGTGCAGATCTGACGCTGCCCAAGCCCGGCTGCTGGTCACTGGGTTTCTTTCAGATTGCTGACCGAATACAAGGAGCAGAGTCTTCACCCATGAAGAAAACAACATTATCATTCTGCCATGTCTCTAGACAAAGTTGTTTTTTTTCAAGCCTGTATTATAGTGGTCCTTGGCAGCAGAATTATGCCTCTGTCTTAAAGAAACCCCACATTGGCTGCTCAGTGGTAAACACGACCCCTGTGCTGCCCACCCTATGCGTACAACAGTTGATTAACATTACTGTGTATCTCCAGCTTCTTCCTATAATCTTAGTAGCGAAATAAAAAGGCAATATTGGCGAGCATAGCTCTCAAATGAACCTCTTGTTTAAATTTTAAAAATTCTGTGTTCAATACTAAAATGGTTTGGTACACATTCATTGTTAGGAATTTTTAAGAAATTTCCATAGTACGCAATATTGAATCATTAATTCTTCAAAAGAACTCTCTAAGATTGAAGAAGCATTTAACAGCCATGCTGTGAGCTTCATAGCTGACGTCATTAGTAAACACTACACATTTTGGAGATTTGAAAACTGTGTTGATGAGCTATTCAGAAGGGAAGTTTCAAGAGTTACTGTAGCTAATTAAATAACATTCCTGCAGTACTTCATTCAGTCATATGTCTCAACTGTCCAAATTTTCACATAATGTCCAGATTATATTGCCTTGTATTTTTGGTTTCTTCCTCATACTGAAGGACTGAAGACACAAAAATTGACAGACATTTGAATTTCAGGTTTCCTGTCCTTCAGAAATGCATGAAAACACAAAATCTTTTGGTCTGGCAACTTTTTAAGTTTATAACAGCAGTATTTAAAATGTGTCTCTATTTCTGGGCCTTTGTCATCCCCATTATTTTTGGCTTTATCCTGATTTCTTATGCCAAGTAGATGAGAAATATGCGTTCAGTTAAGTCAACATTTGATAGCAGTAGGGTCCAAATGAAGTAGCTTTTTGAAGTGTAGTAACAGATGTCAGTTTATGTAAGGGGATGTAGTCCGTCTCCTCATCAAACCGTTCTTTATCTATTTTTTTTTTACATGGGGGTCGGAGTGTCAGATTAACATTAGTCAATGTGACCAAATCATCTAGAACCACTCTCTACACCGCCAGGTGGCTAGCTGTCAAACAAGGGCAGAATAATATGGGATTGTCGACATGTAATATCAACTGTTATTTTTTTATTACACATACAGACTGCGGTGGTGGTGCTGTGGTAGCATTGTCGCCTCACAGTAAGACGTTGTCCTGTTCGATTCTCGCTAGAGCGTCTTCTGTGTGGAGACATGCATGAATGGGCGTACCTTAGTTGAAGGTTGTGCGTCAGGGCTGGCAACTCGGCATGCAAAAATCTACTGCCAATCATTAGCAGACCGGAGTTCCGCTGTAGCGACCCCTAACCGGGAAAAACTGAGAGACGCAACAACATTTTTTTATTACACATCTAGACCACTTTCCTCAAAGAGGCTTAGGTAATGATTTCTTATTAACCCCATCACTGGTGGCTGCATTGTTCAGTAGTTATGATGTATTGTAAGCTGTGTACTGAGGTGTGGTAAGTGAAAGCTTAACTTCTGTACTGAGCAAATATTTGCACAGCTCTTCATGTCTGTGGAAGACGAGACTAAATTATTGTAGATGTTCTTCGTGTTTCACTGTTTCAGTCATTGCATTTGGGTTATTTGCTTGCAGGTTGCTCTCAGTCAGCCTGATTAACAAAGTCTTGGGTCCTGTGTCGGTTGCTGTCCCTTCTTCCATGATGTCGGGTCGTCAGGGGTATAAAACATGCAGCCGACGCCATTACACCAGTCTTTCTTGCCGTGCGGTGCCCGAAGCAGAAGCAGTTCGCAAGTGCCGGTCGGCCGACTCCTGAAATTTTAATTTTCAAGTTTCAGAACCAAAGTCTTCAACTAAAGCTAAGTACCCTGTTGGGGAAACTTTTTCTTGCTCCTTACCGATGTCAGTAAAAGTTAATAATTGTAGTACTTGTGGAAAGCAAATACCTCATAAAGATTTTCATTCGTACTGTATTCCTTGCCTAGGCCCTGACCACGACGTACCTTGCTGTCGGTTTTGTGCTTTATTTAATCAGTGCACTATCCATCGTCAGTATATTTTCACCTCTAAATATTTAATTTCTCAGTTTAATTATCCAGAAATGTCATTGGTTAGCCATTTTTCTGATTCAAAAAAGAGGCTTATGGATTTCCTTTTCCTACCTCAGCATAGGCCTTTAGCTATTCCTCTTGTACTAGACATTGTTGATGATGGTTTCTCGGAATCTAGTTTGGCCGCTGATTCCCTGCCTCCTGCTCCCAGAAAACCTGATAGATACTACAGGGTCTCTAAGTCCCACAAGTTCCTTTTCAAAAATCCTATTGCAGATCCAGAGACTATTTCACAGGGGCCCAAGGGCATTAAGGCTTCTACTGCTAAAAATCCTACCCCTTCTGATAGAGACTCCAGGGGGCTGGATAGATGGGGTAAGAAGTTTTACACTTCTGCAACCTTGGGCGTTAGGGCTTTAAATTCCTAGTTTCCTATGTTAAAATATCAGCAACATGTTATTGGACTGCTTAAACAGAAAATGATGTTGATTCCTGACAGTGTGGAAAATAAAGAATTACAGGATTTAATTAATTCTGCTGAAGTTGTAAAACATACTTTGCAATGTGGTTTTGATTCATCAGAGGCCTCTTGTAGGGCTGCTGTTACTGCTGTGCTCAGAAGGCAAGCTTGACTTAAGCAATCTTTGCCTGATCATGTTAAGGCTAAATTGTTGGAAGCTCCTTTAAATCAGGACCGCCTGTTTGGCAACAAGGCTGAAGAAGTTCATAAAAAGATGGAAGATAAAGCTAAATCTATGCAAACTGTTAAAGATTTTTTACAAGTTCAGCCTCCTAGATTTAGTAGGCACTGGATCTCTAAGAACTGGTCCTTTCCAGCCCCTTCCAGGTCTTCTCAAGCCAAACCCAGACACAGCAAAAACCCCAGGTTTCAGTCCCATGGGACTCTCAGAACTAAGCAGTGAGGGGCCTCCAACTCTGGGAATAATAAGACTCCCCCCATGGTAAACTATCTCAGTGACTTCCTTTTAAAATTTCCAAGCACTTATCAGCTGACTGCCCCTTTGGGGGAAAAGATTGCTCTTCATGCAAAGAACTGGGAACTCATTACCCAGGACAAATGGTTGTTATATATAGTGTCCCAGGGATCCAGATTTCACTTCCACACGTTGCCAACACCAAGAGAGTAGTTGGACCTACCCCCAAATGAGTGGGCAGAGGCCCAAAAACAAGTACTTTCTCTTAAGCATGGGGGCTATTCAACTGGTGCCAGAAGAGGAAAAGGGACAAGGTTTCTACTTGAGACTTTTCCTGGTACCCAGAAAAGACAATTCATGGCATCCTATCCTGGATCTGTCTACTCTAAACACCTTTTTGGAGATTCAAAAATTCAAGATGCTGACTCTTCACCAATTACTTCCTATGCTAGGCAAAGATGCCTGGTTGGCAACACTAGATTTAAAAGAAGCAAGCATCCGCGGTGGTGCAGCGGTAGTGTGGTTGCCTCACTGCAAGAGATTCTCCCGTTCGATTCTGGGCAGGAGTGCCTTCTGTGTGGAGTCTGCATGTCCTCACCGCAGTTGGGTGGGCGTTCCAAAGACATTTGTAAATGGGCGTGCCTTTGTTGAAGGTTGAACGTCGAGCTGGCACCTCGGCATTCGTAAAAATCTACTGCCAATCCTTAGCGGACCGGAGTTCCGCTGTGGCGACCCCTAACCGGGAAAAGCCAAAAGTCAAACAACAACATACCTGCACATCCCAATTGTGGGAATCTTGCAGAAGATACCTACGCTTCAAAGCAGGCTACACGCACTATCAGTTCTCTGCACTGCCCTTTGGCTTATCTACTGTGCCCAGGATATTCACAAAGTGCCTAGATCCAGTTATTGCATTTTGCAGGCAAAGAAATATTCAAATATACCCATACCGGGACGATTGTCTAATTCAGGCAGAAAGCCAGGACATACTTTTGAATCATCTGGCCTTTGTAAAAAGGGTTCTAACTTGTCTGAGGTACACCATAAACAAAAAGAAATCACACCTAGTACCCGGTCAACAAATTATATTCCTGGGAGCAAACTTGAATACAACTTCCCAGATGGCTTACCTCATGCCAGAAAAGCAAATTCATTTGACAACCTATTTCAAACAAGTGGCCACAAAAACCCTGCTATCCGCAAGACAAATACTGCAAGCCTTGGCTTTCATGGCCTCCTGCATTCTTCTAATTCCATATGCAAGACTGCATATGAGGAAACTACAGTGGTATCTAAAAAGCCTATGGTGTCAACATTCTCAAGACCTAGAAACAATGATTCATATCATACCTTGCCTATATCTAGAGTTCCTTTGGTGAGCAGAGGCCTGCCCCCAAAACAAGGGGCTACCTTTCACACCACCCCCTGCTGCCCAAACCCTAATAACAGATGCATCAGACTGCGCATGGGGGGCTCACCTAACAGGGAAGTGCATTCAGGGCAAATGGAACTCAAGTCAAATGCACCTGCATATCAATCAAAAAGAAATGTTAGCTGTACAGAATGCTTTGACAGCCTTCAAGGACCACATTCTTCCAGGACAACTAATGGTAAAGACTGACAACACCACTGTTATGTGGTACATAAACAAGCAGAGGGGTACACATTCTTACCCCCTCTGCAGACTAGCCATGGCATTGTGGAACACAGTCTTGAGCTACCAAGTGCACCTACAAGCTCAATTCCTGCCAGGAAAATTAAATACACTGGCAGATGGACTAAGCAGAAACCTCATGGACCCACACGAGTGGAAACTGGAACCAAGGATTTTCAACATGTTGACAAGCAAATGGGGGAGCCCAGATATAGACCGGTTTGGCTCTCCGCAGAACTACCAGTTGGACAAATTTTGCACAAAGACTCTCCACAAACAAGCCTGGAAAATGGATGCTCTGTCCTTCAGCTGGAAAAAACTATCAGTTTATGCCTTCCCCCCTCTGCCTCTGCTCCAAAGTGTTACTAAAAATCAAACAGGACAAACCAAGTATGATTTTGATTGCTCCAGACTGGCCGCGCCAACACTGGTACCCCGTCCTCCGCAAGTGTGTCACGGTTATCTCCATGGCACCTGCCTCAGACTCCTACCCTGTTTTCTCAGCAGGAGAACCAGATTCTTTACCCTCAGCTTCAAACACTGAACCTTGCAGTCTGGCTAATTACATAAGCTCTCCTTTACCATCCCTCAGTAAACCAGTGATGGAAGTCTTTTTAGAGGCAAGGAGGCCTAGTACTAGAAAATCTTGTGCTGAAAAATGGAAATGATTCTGTGCCTGGAACCAATCTCAAGGGATGAGCACAGCAGTGCCCAATTTACCTGAGATTTTACAATACTTAACTGAGATGCTTCACAAGGGCCTGTCTTTTTCCTCAATAAAAATTCACGTCTCAGCCATTTTAACTCAGTATAACACAGAACCTCCCCTCTTCTCTCTTCCACTGCCCAAGCAGTCCCTCAGAGGGGCCAAAAATTTAAGACCACCCAGGAGAGCTCCATCTCAAGCCTGAAACCTTAACTTTGTATTGGAGAAACTCACCCTTCCTCCTTTCGAGCCAGCTGCTACTGCATCAAGAAGGGTATCTGAATTACAGGCCCTTATGGCAGTGGAGCCTTTCATCATCTTTCGTGCGGACAGGGTGTCCCTCAGGACCAATCCCTCTTTCATGCCAAAGGTGGTATTCAGTGTGGCCTTTAATCAGTCCATTCATTTGCTTACCTTCTTTCCTAATCCACAGAACAAAGGGAAACTGATGATGCACTCCTTAGATGTGCACAGGCAACTTAGATTCTACTTTGACAGATCTAAACCTCAAAGGAAATCTGAACAACTGCTGGTGGCATTTGCTGCAGGGACAGAGGGGAAGGCTATTTCAAAGTGAACCATCTCCAAATGGATAGGCCATTGCATTAACTTCTGCTATATAAGCACAATGGAAAACCTATCCCACAAGTGATCAGATCCCACTCAACCAGGGCTGCATCTACCTCTACAGCCTTTCCCAGAGGTGTACCAACCAGGGACATCCTAGAACCTGCTACCTGGAGTTCTGTACATACTTTCACCAAGCATTACCATTTGCCAATTTTCTCTAAATCCAGAGCTGGCTTTGCCACTGCAGTTTTCCAGGGCCTTATAGCTGGTCCTAATGCTATCTAAATTCCTCCTCCCATCCTTAGCTTTGGGAATCTACCCAAATGTAATGACTGCAGCAGTGAAACACGAAGAACATAGTACAGTTGTGTACACTTACCATAAATGTAGATGTTTGAGTGTATTCACTGTTGCAGTCCTGGTTACCCTCCCTCCAGCCCCCTGACTTCGTTTGGCTATACCTCTTCTCTCCTTTTCAATGCTTAAAAGCTTTTTGGTGTATTTGCTTTTTTTGTTTGAGGTATAACCTTGTATATTTATAGATTTAATTGCTTCCCATTAGGGGGGCACCAGACATCTGGGGCAAGAAAAACTGATGTAATGACGTCGGCTGCATGTTTTATACCCCTGACGACCTGACGTCACGGAAGAAGGGACAGCAACCGATGCAGGACCCAAGACATTGTTAATCAGGCCGACTGAGGGCAACTTGCCAGCAGATTACTCAAATGTAATGACTGCAACAGTGGATACACTCGAACATCTACATTTATGGTAAGTGTACACAATTGTACTTTTCTTACCCAAAGCTGCTGATTCAGAAGCATACGTCAGTGGGTCTTCCAGAAGTGAAGCACTCCAGAAATCATCTTACGACCCACTTGGGAGAATGCAGTTTTCTCAGTTTTATATTCTTTTTAGTAGGGAAAGTTGGGTGGTGGATGCATTCGTCCTTCTCTGCACAGAAAATTCTTTAAAGTATTATTCCTGCCATTTCTACTACTACTTGTCATCATGACAAAGTTAAGTGAAAAAAGACCAAAACTCATTCTTATCTCCCAGTGGTGACAAAGAGGGACTTGATTTACAGCAGTATAGGAAGCTGTCTTCTGATAGCCAAGGATGCTTGTCCCCCAGTGAGGCAGGGGCCCAGCTCTTCATTTTAGATCCCCTTGATCCCCTGGGGTCTCTTGGGTGGGATCTTAGAGTTTGTTGAGGCAGTAATGAATCCTTCCCCATGGCAGACCTGTGCATCAAGGTGGAAGCATTTCTTAATCTCTGCAACCTCATTTAACCAGTTTGCAGTCAACCCTGACCTACTTCACACACCTGTATGATTTGTGCCTCAGTTGTTCTGAAGTCAGCATGTATGTGTTAGCCATTTCTGCCTTTGAACTTACTGACAGCAGGACTGTGACCCAGCACGGACTGGTCAGACAGTTTTTAGAAGTGCATCATCTACATCTTCCTTTGAAGAACCGTCCCTGTGTGGGACGTGAATTTCGTCAACTACAGGCTGGCCTGTTTGCCATTTGAACCTGCATCCTCACTACTACTGAAGCTGTTTTTTTTAAAGATTGTCTGCAATGTCTATCACTTCCACGTGTAGGAGTTTGGTGCTTCAGAACCTCATACACAGAGAAATGTAGCTTACCTTTTACAAGTATTAGATATTCCTTAGGATGAAACAGTCCACATTGCATTTCAGAGCTTTCCAAATTGTTCCTGGGGTTGTCAACTTATCTCCCCATTTTCTATATACAGTAGAAACCAACCGCAAGAAAGTCTTTCACATTCTGGATGTTCACATTCAAATCAAGTGTTACCTAAACCAACAAGTTTTGAAGAAGATTGTCAACTTACATTATCTTTTGTCATCGGGCAACATAGTGCCCAGTGGTGAATGCAGTGAGAAAAGCCCATTCCGTGAGAGGACTGGCTACTTCTAGCAGACATTTGCTTCACTTGGTCTTTGGTGCACTGTCACTAAATGCTATTGTCTTGACCATACCAGTCAGAGTTCAGCTTTGTTAGTACCCTTGCACTTAAGGATTTAACATTTAAACCTTGTTGACTGTCTTCTAGCTCCTTCAATCATAATGGATTTACTGCTTGGGACTGAGCCCAACCAAGAACCCTTGACAGAGGGTCCTTCACCTTGGATCTAATAAATACTTTGTTATGCATGCATTAGAGGGCCTTGGATGTCTGAGGAATGCCACCCTAATATCCGACTTGGTGGGTGGCTCTGTTCTCCTGCTTGTTTCTGGGAGTTCAAGCCACGTTTGGTAGGTATGCAAGTGTATATTACTTGTTAGCAGTGCAGGTATCACTTTGTATTTCACAGTAAAAGTTGTCTACTCTGAAGATGAGCACACTTATTTTTATTTTTTATTTTTTTATTTAGCATTTGTTGAACGGGAAAGTCCGACTAGGTTCCACAGATCCTGTTTTCAGCGGAGGCCCGGGGAGAAATGCTCCAGAAGCATGTCTCTTATGAGTCAGATGTGGTAGCATGATGTGTATTGGATTGAGTGCAAACATATCCTTGTACTTTATGTGTGAGTTATGTATGGTGGAAAGGATAAACTCCACCAAAGGGGTCCTTTTATTGGTTAGCTGGTATTAATTGTGTATATTCTTAAGTGTGTAAGTAAACAGAAATCAGCACTGTCAAGAAGTTACAAATCAGTGACACAGATGTCAAGTTGGATCCCCTTCAGTTTGCCGACATTCCAGAATGCCGACAACCATATGGCCGACATTCAGAATGCCAACAGTGCAGAACCGGCATCTCACTATAGTGCGGAATGGAAAGATTTCCATTCCTGCACTGTAGTATGATCTCTGAGTTGGTATATTAAAGTTATGGGAGGTGTGGGGGGCAGAGACCCCACAGGGGTGCAGGCAGCCCTGCTAACAGTTGAAAGGAAATTTTATTTTCCTTTCCTATGGACCTCTCACAATGTCGGCATTCTGAATGTTGATCATATGGTGTCGGCCGTATGGTTGTCGGCATTCTGGAATGTCGGCTTTATGTAGGGGATCCGTCAAGTCATATAAATGGTAGAGATAATACAATTCAGATTACAGCAGTTATATAAAGCATTGTAAATATGAATGAAATATGTGCCCTTAATGTTAAGAATAGCATTTATGGGACGTTGCTATTACCTTAAATGTAGGTTTCGGATATTTTCTGAATTCTTTATCAAATAAAAGGCCATTTTGTAACTCTTGTAATCTAAAAATCATATATTTTTTCTTCTGCAAACATAAATGGTGTTTCTCAGTAGTGCAGGACCACAGGCTAATATTTTCTCTCTTGGGCTGTGATTTTAACTGATTTTCCGCAGGGTGTTATTCAGTACTGTAGGCTGAGGGTGTTTTGTCAGCTTGCTTCTTAAGCTCTGTGGAAGAACTAGAAGCTTGATTGATGTACATTTTACTTAAGTTACTGCAGAAGAACATGGAGTTCTAGCTGTAAGCTTGCATACTGCATTCTTTCTCAGTGCCGTTAATGTCCATCAGCAGAATGTCAAGATGCATCGCTCAGTCTTTCACTGCAGTAAGTGCAATCCTTTGTTGAGAAGGCCACACCGGTATGAGGCAGGGAAGGGTTGAATTTCAACATGTAGTATTCATACTGCCACTCCGGTGTTCCACTGCTTTCAGCAGAGATTTTTATTTGTCAGCAGTACTCATCTTGTGAAATGGATAGGAAGTTGGCAAAGAGCCAAGCTTGCTTGACAGCATCTTGAAATTAATTAATTATTTATTGGCATTTGGTGACCGGGAAAGTCCAACTGGGTCAAGAACCAATTTCCAGTGGTTAAGCCTGAGGAGAAAAGCTCCATAAACAAATACAGACATAAAATATTTTACAGTTATAACGGGCACTACACAAGTTACTAATACAATTTCATATATTGATAGCTTTTACAGTTATTCCTAAGCATGCATATATTTCTAGACATAATACAGTTTGTGATGCAAATAGATAGCATTTACAGCAGATGTTAAGCAGTTCAGTTTAAGATTCTAGATTAGAACTGAACATTACTGGCAGAGCAGAATAAATTGGTACAAAAGTCATAGTTTTGCTTTGTGTATATAGAGATAAAGTTAATTAGAGGCAATAAGAAAGAGGAAGAGAAAATATTATATAGGGATAGCAGTAAAAGTAAAGACTTTCATAGAAAGATAAAGTGATGGTAAGGAGGTAAAAGTCGATATTGTCAGAGACATAGGAGAATATTATCGTGAAAGATTCAGTAGGGAGGATGATATGATATACAATGAGGTAGGGCGAGTATTACCATGAGATTTATCAAGAGGAAGAAGGTAGAGTAGCTTGGATAAGATGTACTGAAATTAGTTCAAGAGAGTTGGAAAGGATGCATTAGAGGGAGAAAAAAAGAAATGATCAGGTGATAGGCTAGGAAGAGAGTTGATGAAGAGGGATGAATAGGCAGCATAAGAGGGAACGAGGAAATCGAGGGAGATTAAGTACCGTAGTCTTTGGGTAAGTACAAGGGCAGATGTGAGTGTTCAGAAAGGGATTTTCAGTGCAAGTTTGTAGCTCTTAAAGGAATCTGAAGCACTGATAATTAGAGCTAGGGTATTTCATAGTCTTGCAATGGCATAGGAGTAGAGACTGTGTCCAGCTCTTTTGTTAGGTTTGTATGCATTTAAAAGCTGTTTATTTGTGGAATGGAGATTTCGGGGTGGGGTGTAGAGCTGTTGGATGGGTTTTAAGGCAGGGCAGCTGTCTGGGTTGTAAAGGGGAAATTCCGGCTAGTTTAGTTTATTAAAGACATGACAGTGGGGTGTGTGGTAAGGTGTACCAGTTGCAAATTTGGCTATTTTATAATAGCATGATTGAAGTTTGTTCTTTAGGGACGTATGGAGGTTGGTGAGGATGGGGGCGTCCTACATTAGAGAAGGAAGCAGGAAGGTATTGGCAAGTGTTTTTTGGTAGAGTTGTCAATGACCTGTTTGTGTCTATAAAGTTTGCCTGGTTTGAAGTGTCCTTTTTTTAGTTGTACTGAAATGTATTAATTTATTTTTATTTACTTTTGTTTACGGGGATAGTCCGACTGGGTGGAAGTCCACTTTCAGTGGAGGCCCGGGGAGAAAAGCTCCAGAAATAGATTACAGAATTTTTCAAATACACAAAATGTACACATCATGTGTGCTCATAAAAAAAAAAAAACATGTAATAGAATAGAGTACATAATTTTTCCTATATACAGATGTCTCATCTATAGTGATACCCAATAGCTTTGCCCGAGTTAGAATTTCAGCTTCTGTGTTGTTGTGAGTATATTTTGAAATCATGTAAAAGTGGTTTTGGAGAGACCAATAGTAGCTTAGTTTTATTAGGATTAAGTAGAAATTGTAATTCATTTACTCAGGTTTCAGTGAAGGTGAAAGCATCTTGTGTCATTTTATATAGATGATGAAATTATCGGAGAAGATGATAGCAGAGTCATCAGCGTATTGGATGACTGTACTTTGATGGGAGGCAGTTTGAAGGTTAAGGGAAATATTGAAAAGCAAAGGTCCAAGAATGGATCCTTTAGGGACTTCTGTTTTATTAACCTGGTATTCTGACAGACTAGTTAACCACCTGATACATTGCTGTCTGTTGGTTAGATAGTTGGTGATCTGTTTTTGTGTATGTTAAGAGCATCCTAGTGCAGATAGTTGTAATAATTTATGATGTGACTCTGTATTGGAGGCTTTTGATACTGATGTTAATTGGCCTGCATCCATGGCTTTGTTGACTGTATCTGTGAAGGACAGTAGTGCAGTGTTAATGCTATGTGCTGGTCGAAAACCATGTTTAGGAGTGCAAGGAGATTGTTGTCCGAGAGATGATTTATGAGTTGAATGTGTATGCATTTTTTCAGTAGTGTAGATAAAGGAGAGAAGATAGAGCTGGGATGATAATTTGATAATTCTTTAGTTTTTCCTCCCTTGTGTAAAGGGATTATGATGGATTTTTTTCAGAGTTTGGGAACATCAGATTCTGAGATGCATCTGTTAATTGGAATGCTAACTGAGTAGGCTGTTGCATCAGCAGCAAGATTTAAATTTTCTGATGGGAGGTTATCAGCAAATAGGGAGCAAAGTTTTAGTCTGGTAAGAAGCGTGTATTAGTGAAGTAGGCACAGATTGTAGAGAGAAAGTAGAAAATGTAGGGCTTCCATGGAGAGGGGAGGTAATAGTACAAGGTTCGTATTAGCTGAATCTGCTAGGATTGGAGTTTCCATAGGGCTAGAGTTTATATTAGGTGTTACAAGTTTAAGTATACTATCAGTAAAGTGGGAGTTGAACATACCAGCTATTTTGAAATGGCTCTCTGTCTAGGGCTGGTGATGGG
The DNA here is from genome assembly GCF_019279795.1 of Protopterus annectens. Taxonomy (NCBI): domain Eukaryota; kingdom Metazoa; phylum Chordata; order Ceratodontiformes; family Protopteridae; genus Protopterus; species Protopterus annectens. Next base: position 282,082,113 of record NC_056747.1, read on the forward strand.
TTTTGTGAGGTTCCAGGACTAAGAAGTGCTGAAATAGCTTTCCAGAATTTTTGGGGGTTGGTGGTTTGGCTAGGTATTTGTTGAGAGAACTGTTTTTTTTTTTTGTCAGCAGTGACTGGTTTATTTGCCTGATTTCGTAGCTGCTTACATTTAATTTGGTTGGCATCATTGTTATTTCAGTATAATTTCATATATTTCAATATAAGCAGGGGTATTAGTACCAACGCTTTAGCAAGACACATAGGTGAATTTGTGACACACAGTTTCCAATTCACCGTTGTGGACAGTATTCCAAAAGAGGGGGACCTTGGCAGCTCAAACTAGAGGAGCGGGAACGTTTATGGCAGTTACAAACAAACACATATTTACCCTGGTTTGAATGATACCTGTTCCATTAAATGCTTGTTGAAATTGAAGGCTCTGGAAAGGTAAAAAATAGGCTAGCATACTGTATGTAGTAATATTAATGTTGGTGCGTACGGTTGTATTTATTTACTTATATGAAAAATACATATACAATATGAATTTAAATATATTTTTAAATTAGGTTATTTACTTTTAAACACTTGTTTATTGTGTAGATAATTTTAAGTATTAAGTTTTTAGGTAGGAATGTTTCTTTAATTGTAAGGGAGTCTTTAGTTGTAATTAATTAATTTAATGTAATTGTATTATTAATTGGTTTCCTGTTTTCTATATAAGTCTTGATATACTGGGTTATGTTGTCTGAAGAAGTGCATGGATTTTATGTACGAAAGCGCTTACAATAAATAGTATTTGTGGATTGGTTTCTCTGCTTTTTCGTTTTTGTATATTGTTATTTCTGTGCCATTCTTTTCAGGCTAGGTCTCTGGTTAGTAATATTCATTTTGTGGCTGCTGTTAGTCAGGGGGCATGGTTTATTTTAGTCCTTTTGGTTCGGAGGGAAGCTAAGCTGTTAAGGGTATCTAACAAGATTTTATTAAAGTGACTAATAGTATCTTCCAGTGGTAGTGTTTTTAATGGGGACCAGTTATGGCTTTTAGGATGCTGTTAAATAGTTGTTGCTTGAATTTGGTTAGATTTCTTGATGTTTTATAGGTATGGGATTTATGTTCTTGAGGGGGATCCTATAGGTATATGCTGGTAAGTGGTCACTTAGGGAGTTTGTAAGAGTGCTGGAATTTAGGGGTAACATATCATACCAAATCCTATTGTCCAGATTGTGAAACTAGGAGAATGAGCCAAAGCATGGGTTCCAAAAGCCAGTGTCCATTTTGGCTCAGTTGTCCAACTCAAAACAAGTACCCCTGTGTAGATACCTTATGCAAGTCATGTTTCAAAATATGCTAAAAAATACAGCAAAGGCACCAGAAAAATGCTACAAACAAAATTGGCATATGCATGTACTCAAGTAATTAGGTGGGATGCGCTCCTTAAATCTCAGTTCAGTTATTGTCAAAACAAACAGCCGAAACCTTAATTCTCAGTTCAGGTATGAGCAAAATAAACAAGCAGCATGCAGTTGGTCACACGTCAAGCACTCCGAGGCTAGGTGTTCAGATGGCATCAGGAAGATGCTCTCCATCCAATAAAACTCAGCAGACATACTTCAGTTCAAGAAGACTTTATAGCTTCCAAGTGCTACTTAGTGGTTCTGAAATAGTGTTTAAAAGCAGGGTTTTTATTGCAAAGTGTATGGAAGTGTCAGTGGCAGGTAACCAATCAAGGTGCGTGGGTGTGTAGAGGGCTGGAGCCTTTTTTCCAATCAAATGTGACATTAAGATGGTACCTCCCCCTTGGTTTTGATTCATTGTGTAACAGTAACAATTAAGCCAATCAACTTTACAGTAAACAACTCTTCATTTAAATATTATGTAAGTCTGTAAATGATGATCTGTACTAAACATTTGTGGAGCTTTCGGTGTTCTTCATCAGGGATGCTAAAAAATGTTAGTAAGTAAAAGTAAATTAGAAACTTAAATAGGTTCATAGGTAGGTACTATGCTATCGGCCCTAGGGCCTGTGTAAGCCTAAAAAGTTCCCTGGTATTCACCACCCCTGGATGCTATTTACCTGCACTCCTGTGTAGCAGGGCCACCAATGTGATTCCTGGGGTGAATTTCCTATTGCCCATCCACTCATCAAGATTTTTCTTGAAGAGTGCTAGTGATGAACTCTGCTTGACATAGGTAGTTTGTTCCAGAGTATTTGAAGTCTCTGGGACAGGAATCTATCCTTCCAGCATGTTCTGTTAATTGTGGTGATGAGGTTTAGGTCCCTAGAGAGTGTGGCTCTGAGGGATTGGGATTTATTTAGGTGTAGCATGTCCAACAGCTCAGGGTTTGACATATATTAGGCAGAGATCACCTCGGAGTAGGCGATATGCTACGCAGTAAACCCAGAGTTTTTTTGAGGCGGTCAGCGTAGGGTAACTGTTTTGAGTCCCATAATCCTCTTTGTGAGGTATTTTTGTGGCCTTTCTAGCTGCTGCAGATGCCTTGTAAGGTACAATCCAAATGGGTCGTTGTACTCTATAATGGGTCTGATGAGAGCCGAGTAGAGGGGGACAATGACTTCTTTTTTGTGGGATGAGAACCCTTTCATGATGAGGTGTGCTACGTAGGATTTCCTGACTACTGTAGCAATGTAATTGTCAAAGGAGAGGCTACTGTCCACTAGAGTCCCAAGGCCTCTTATCACACCTTTAGTGTTAAGTGGGCTGCCACCTATGTGGTGGTCCATGGGTACAAGTTTTTATCAAAGGGGATGACAATGCATTTTTTGGCATTGAGCTTGAGACCATGGCTCTGACACCAGGCATCAGTCTCGGTGAGGCCCTTTTGCAGGATGTCCACGTCATTTGGGGACTCTACTATGGCACCCAATTTGCAGTCATCTGTGAACTTTGTCAGCCAGAGGTCCTCTATGTTGGTCTGTACTTCAGAGAAGTAGATCCCAAACAGGAGGGGACCCAAGACTGAACCCTGTGGTACCCCACTTGTCACAGGTTTGGAGTCCACAATTTTTACAGTGTGGGTTTTGTATGTGAGCCAGTTGGCGACCCATCTTGTGAGGTACAGATTTATACCCAGCTTGGTGAGTTTATTTATGATACCAGAATGGGGGATGGTGTTGAAAGCCTTGGCGAGGTCGAGATAGGCTGTGTGGACTTCCTTACCCTTGTCCACGGCTTTGGTGACTGTTTCAAAGAAGTAGACCAAGTTCAGGAGCCATGATCTGCCCTTCACAAATCCGAACTGGGTGGGGTCCAGAGTTTGGAGGTTACCAATATCCTAGCTTGAGTTCCATGATAATACACTCCATGGCCTTGCAGACCAGGCTCGTCAGGCTAATAGGGTGATAGTTCCCGGGATTCATGGTGGCGCCCCCTTTGTGGAATGTTACAACTGTTGCCGTGCACCATTCAGTGGGTACAAAGCCTGTCAAAAGGCTATGATTGAACATGGTGCTTAGGTGGGGGGCTCTTTCGTTGTGAAGCTCATGTAGAACGCAGCCAGGGATATTGTCCGGTCCCATGGATGCTGTGTTCTTGGCTTTCAATAGTGCAGTTTTCACCTGTTCAGTTGTGGTTGCAGGGACACTGCATTTTTCCGGTATGGATATGGGCCCTTTAGGAGGTAAGTAGTAAAAAGAATCTTTAGAAAGCATATGAGAACTAAAACAGATCCATCAAAAAACAGGTGGATGAAAACAGATAATGATCAGCCTCAGAACAGTTACATGAAGCAATGTCCAACTGTAAGAAGAGAGATGTCTGACTGGATGAAAAGTAAAAAGCTCCATTAGCCCTGGTTAGGAAGAGAATGCTGGAATGGGAATATTTATGGGGCTCTGTTACTAGGATCCAATTTAATTCTGTACCTAGTTGGTTGTTATTTTGCATTCTGGTTGAGCTGGTGATACGTTGAGTTAAGCTGTGAAGAGTTATGCTATTTATTGGGGTGGCAGTGATTAGATTGTGCCAGTTAATATTTGTATCACCCATTATAATAGTTTCATTGATAGTATTGGTGATAGTAGAGGAAAGAATCTTCTAGTATTGGGATATTTTGGCCAGGGGGTGTATAGACTACTTCACTGTATCTTTGTTTAGCAATGTTTAGTTGTAGAGAAGCCAAGAGTACTTCTGTCTTTACAAAAGATGGAACAGGTTTGGAGAGGGGGTTTATTACGAAGTGTTATGATAGATTAATGCTGTACTGTCTGCTTTTTTATGGGTTCTGTCATTTCTTAGAATATTATATCCTGGAGGAACTATTTCAGTGTCTAGAATGTGTGGTTTTAACCAAGTTTCAGTAACTGCTACTATTCAGGGGAGTAGTGTGCAAGCCATGAGTGGAGTTCAGTAATGTTATTGCATATACTATGCATATTTAGTGCTATTAGTAGCAAATTTTTAGAGGTGGTGATTTGTGAAAGGTAGAGGACTGTGTAGGTCCATGATTGGGATGAAAATCCCCCGTATTGGGAAAGTTTGAGGTCTTGGTACCTCAAATCAGGGCTATGAGAGGTTTAATCCATGAGCGACTTGACTATACAGTGCGTATGAACTAAGTGGTCGCTCTAAAATCAAGACTAACTTGTTGAGCACAGTAAAATACAAATTGTAGCCTTAGAGATAACACTGCATTAAAACACATGCCGATAAAAGTAAACTGATAGTAGTTTTACATTTATATTCGAGTAGCACACCGTTATCAGGAATAGCAGATTGTACAGTAAGCATAAACTGATTTGAGTTAATAAAATTAAATGCAGGCTTCACAGTAACAAGCTACAGTTAGTGTTTAACAATCAGGTTTCACAGTAAAATTACATATAATGGAGATCTAGCTTCTGCCTGAACACACACTTCTGAATATAACAAGTTCTATCTTCTGCCTTGTAAGCTCTAAATGTTCAAGCCATATAGCATATCAGAGAACAATTTTATCCAAGGCAGTGCAGTGACCAACTTGTAGAAGTCTTCTAGCTAGAATCAGGTTATACTGCAAAGTACAAACAACACAGTTCTGACGACTGCCTTAACATGCACTAAATATGCTTAAACAATTGCCACAGAATTACAAAAGAAATAAAGCGGTTTCAAAGATAATAGAAGAATAGCTCCTCTGTAGCTTTAGTGAACAGCATTAATGAAAGCAAGGTCCTTCTCAGTTTAAAACTGAATTCGGCTCAACCACACCACCGAGACCTATGAGAAGAGAAGCAGAAAGTATGTGAAAAGATGCTGCTAGATGCTACTGAGAAATGTTAAATGTTGCAAGGCATGATGGGAGATGTATGGAATCCAAATCCTAGATATTTTGCTTATTGCACCAAGGTGCATGCAGGATTGATGCTGAATGTTATGGACTCCTTATAGCTGGCCGAGGTCATTGTGGAAGACAGTGAGACAAAAAAAGATAAAATCTGCCGAGCAGCTGAGAACCAGGAGCAGTTTTATGCATTTTTAGTAGTGGCAGTATGATATTAGTCATTCAGTTTAAAAGTACACTATTTTTTGGTAACTCTTGGGGGATAAAAGAATCAAGTGAATATAGAGAGGTTGGGCAACAACAATGCCAGGAGTCAAAGAAAGTCGAAAAGGTGTGAGAGAGCAGGAGTATATTGAGTTCTGTGGTGTGCCCACAGCCGTTAAGCGCACCTAGGTATATTCTAATGCCAGTATTTTAACATACATTGATGTTTAAGCAGATTAGTTGCAACATGCCACACTGGTATACTGTTGTTGAGGAGGGTTATTGAGCTTCAGGCTGGCAGAGGTACGTTCATGCTCCAGGTTTTAACTGGGAGGTACACCCTTCTCTGTAGCTTTAGTAAGCAGCATTAATAAAAAAAGGTCTTTCTCGGTTTAAAATTGAATTCAGCTCAGGCATACCACCGAGACCAACAAGAGGAGGAACAGAAAGTATGTGAAAATAAATTGTATTGCAGCGGCTGGAGGTGAGTGAATGTAGGTGGCCATCTCTCCACCACTACCCTGGTAGCATTGTAGGTTGGTTAGTGTATTGTACCACAGAACTGCTTCACAGTTTGGCTATCTGAAGTCTCCATATGAACATTGTGGGGGCAGGATGATATTTTTGTCTTGTTTATTGTGCTACTACCTTTTTATTTTGATGGCATTGTCTAGTGCATAGAGGTAAATTTGATTTGATGCCCCATGTTTGTCTAGAATGCTATTCTGCACAACAGACATGTATAATAGAGAGTTGTCATATACAAAGGTGGCTCTGTGACTTCTTGATTAGGTCTTTCTTTGGATATTCATATCATGTTTATATATCTGCTCACTTTTTTTCTTTTCTTTGTCTGTATTAATCCTTTGCACAACTTTTCTTCAGATTGGTTGGCCTGTATTTTTTTGCAGTTAGTCTAAATAGTTTACAGTGCTCCATACAGAAATCTTAGCACTGGAAATGAGTGCCAGCAAGCCAAAAATAGAGAGAGACCAAAAGCCCAAGAAAACAGCGAATCTTGAAGATACCAACACTGCGATTGCCATAGCTTATAAAAAAGGGAATATCCCGAGAAATGCCCATTTCAAATTTAGTATATGTAAGTCCGGTTTTTAAGCTATTCAGCCTCATTGTTTCAGGACTTGTTCTAGCAGGTCCTGACATTTCAGATTGTTACGATTATACAGATATATTTTGTATTTTAATTCTGAGTTTAGCATTTAAGTATCCATCTTATGACTCAGCACTCACAAATCTGTGAGATCTTGTTTCTGCCTGATTTTGTTGTATGATACTTTTATTAATTTTCTTTGAAATAAATGTGGCCATATTAATTTTCTTTCATTACAGAACTTTTTCTAAGATATATTTAGTTTTAACCTGTGTTATATTTTTTTGGTATAGTAATGTATTCCAGACATGGCACCTTATATGAGAACTAGAACTTTGATTTCTTACTGTTTTCTTTGCCTCCGTGGCAGAAATTTGAATCTTCTCTTACTGAGATTTCCAGTCAACGTCAACATTCAAAACACATATATGTGTATATTATGTAATCAATGAAAAGTGTATTTTAGACTACTGCTATTTTATGTACTAAATCTGAGGTTGAGGTATCACAGAGAAGGGAATTCCTTGAGTTACTGTAATCTTAAACTTTAAATACAAAATGGAGAATTTGCTCTTTGGAGATTGTACATTAGCTTGTTGATTGCTAATATTACTGACAACTGACAACTGTTTTCTTTGTTTCTTTACATGCCTGTGGCCCACATTAAATCTGAAAAGGCCTTTTGGGCCTACCCACATATCCACTTATCATGTAAATGAGTTAGTCATGGAGAAGGGCTAGTTGTAATATTTGGGTAGACATGATGGATGATTCTTCAGCTTGCTTTGGCATATTAGAATGTTCTGCTTGCTGGTGATTTCAGGGACTGATGCCCACATCGGTGACAAGCCCTCTGTCTGTTTTCTGGTTGGGTGTCCCCCCTGTCCATTTTCTCACCAGTATGCTAGGTGAGGCCAGAATATTTAGCTATGAATATCTGCTGGTTCCTTCCACTCACCAAGACTGTTAATGGTATGATGCTGAGTACCAGTCTCTTAAGTATATACCTGAAACATGTCATTCCCGTCTTCCTCCTGACTCCCCTAGTCAGGAAGGGGGAGACATCTCCAAGTCAGATTTCTCCTTCCCAGATGGCTTCCAGCAGCCCAATTTTATTGCCAGAACTTGGTCGCTGGTGTCATATATATATAACATATGGAAGTTCTGTTTTGTTCAGTTCAGTACTTTTTTGCATCTCAGCAGTATAGTTTAATTTTCATACCCAAAAAGGAACTGAAAATGGATAGTCCCATGAAGCACTAGTTATATGGACACTGTGGCATTAATATTGCCAAAATTTCAAAGGTGTCTGCTTAGATCAAACCAAGGCAATTATCCATTTGAACTTTGAGTATTGACAGATGGTCAACTGCAATCCATCAGCATTTTTTGTTTGTGCAGCAGCTTTCAGGAGGTTATTTCTAGGACCAGTCCTGTTCAGTGTGTATGCACGTGATGTAATACTGGGTTTCTATATCTGTGGCAGCATGGCATCTCCTATGAGCCCTTGCTTATTCTCAGTCTGTATTAACTATGTTGCCAGATGAGCTTTTTCAGGCAAAATCACCAACGCGGGCACAATTGAATGGCTTTGTAAGTGAAATTGAAAGGTCTATGGAATTTGTTTTTCATTCCACACTGATAGGCAAAGAATACATTTTTAGATGTAGAAATTAAGCATAGAGAAGATGGGAAACTGGTTATGTCTGTTTATCATAAGCCAACATATTGTAATTCCTTTCTCAACTTTAAAAGCAGCCACCCTTTTCATCAAAAGAAGGGTATTTTAAAGAGCCAGTTCATAAGAGTAGCAAGGCTAACATCAGAAGATGCTGAATGTTTGAAGCAGTTTCAATTGTTAAAAACAATGTTTCTGAACTGTGCTTACCATATTGAATTAATGGACAATAAACGAGCAAATTTGGTCAGAGATATCTGATAAATATGCACCTATCATTTATAAGGATTACAAACAAATGATACTAAAGAGACAAATGAAAAGGTTAACAGATGTGACTTCAATTTTATAATATACTATTCATTCGATGCTCCAGATATCAGGAATATTATAGCTAAGAACTGGTCACTTATACAAAAGGAAAATTATTTTAAGGGGCTTTTTGATACTTTACCATCTTGTACATATAAGAATACTGCTAACATCAAAAAGATCCTTGAGAGACCATTTAGTAAAGTTCTAGTGGTGATTACAAGACAAATAAATGTAATGTCCATATATAGAAAATAATTACGTTGGGCCATTACAGGACAAAATCAACAAATGGCATGGAAAGGGCAGATATTATTATACATCTAAGGTTGTATATCTTGCCAGGTGCCATTTGTGTTCATCTTTTTACATTGACAAACCTAACAACTCATTGAATAAGCGGATATATCAGCACCTTTACAGTACTGGAAAAAGAGACAACAAGAGTGCCCTAGTGAGACATGCATTAGCTTGCAGTAAGTTCAGTATGGAATTTTCTATCCTAGAAAAGATTGAAGGAGAAAATTTTAAGTGGGGGCTGGCAAAACCTATTATATAAAGAACTGAATTGGCCCCTTCAATTGGATGCAGCCAGTGTACCTGGACTGAACAAAGCTGTCTCTGTAACCAGTGAACTGAAGCATAGAGATTCTAAAATATAAGCAAGACGGAGTAGATCGTGTTACACAGTAGTTTACGAAATAAATATGAACATTTTTTAACCATGAGAACTTTTTTAAAATGGGAATTTTTAACACACGAGATCTTTTTTGGTGCTTTGCCTTTAAATACTTTTGGCAGCAATTGCTCGCTACATTGTACTGGATTTCCTGTTTTAAATAGGTAGTTGACACTTATTTGGTTATAGCATTACTGCCTTTTTAGGTTGTTTTTTTTTTTATTCTGAGGAAGTCTACAGTTGTGATAGACGAAAGTGCTTAATTTTAAATTTTGCTTTGTTTTTATTAATAAAGTGAGCATCAGTATTTCCTGAGCTATTCCAGTCATTTTCTTTGAGTTACTTGAAGACTTGGATTATGATTCGTGTAGTCACTTGCCTGTTTGGATTGGTTTATTTACAGCAATAGAGAGTGATTTTTCCCATAACAATAGAGCATTTAATACTCTTACAAGGAAATTATGCATAACGGGCTGTGCATTAAAATGGTTCACATCTAGACGGTTCGTATACAATAACCTTAAAATACAAAGTAATTGCACATTATTATATAAATTGAATACATGGAATGTGTTTTGGCATGACAATTACTCAACCTCAATTATGCACTTATGCTCACCATGTTAAAAACCTGCCTTTTTGTAGTATTGTAGTACTTGTCCAGATCTAATGTTAAAATTCGGTGGTACTGCTATCCTTGATTTCATCTGAAAGTTTGTTCCACTGATGGATGACTGCATTGTCAAAAAACTTTCTGCATGCTTTGCATCTTCTAAAATTCCTTGGAAGTCTTCTAATCACTCTTGCAACCCCTATAGTGCCTTTTTTAGGCAAGGTTCAAATGACAAATTCATCACCGTAACAGGTACAAGCAAGCAAAATCTGAGGGTAATGCTACACAATGCTAGAAGTCTAAACCTCAAAATGCACTCACTCGAGGCACTCCTTAAAATGGAGAACATTGACATCTGTGCAGTGGCAGAGACCTGGTTCAAAGCTCCAGAGAGCACCCCTGCATTACCAGGCTTCAATTCATACCGCACCTTTCGGCCACCTAACCCAGAAAGAAGCACTAAAGGTGGAGGCTTGCCATATTCATTAAGGATATCCACACCTCCAGGCTAGCTGCACAGCATAATGCATCCGAGATTATCCAAGTGCAACTAACTCTGGGCAAGACCGCAATCCAAATTGTAGCTTGCTACAGACACCCCACCATGCCCCAGGATTCACACTCCTCATTTCTTGATACACTGGAAAGTATTAGGGTACAACCCAACACCCTAATAATGGGCGATTTCAACTACCCCACCATTAACTGGGAAAACTACTCATGTACCAACTCTTTTGCTCAACGTTTCATAAATTCCAACGCCTTGGATCAACTTATTCACACCCCCACCAGGGGCAGCAATATCCTAGACCTGGTCATTACCAACATGGGAAACCGGTGTTCCACACCAGAGGTCAATTCCTCATTGGTCTGATCCGACCACAAGCTAATCAGCTTAGACATCCACATCCCACCCCCAGCCCCAATTAGGGAAACCATCATAAAAAACTTCTCAAAAGCCAACTTCATACTTAAGACAGAAGTGGCAAACTTCATGACACCCATGCAGACGGACAATAGAGGTATGACTGCCGAATCCTACACAAATGCACTTTATAAGCACTTACACGAGTGTATGGATCATGCTATCCCTAATAGAACCAAGATGTTATCCTCCAAAAAAAGGAAGCCAATCTGGTGGACCTTTGCCATAAACAAACTCTACAGCAGGAGAAAGAAACTGTTGCAAAAAGAGTAAAATCCCATGACTGGAGGAACTCCCCAGTCAACCTCAGTAAGAAGCTGAGATCCCTCATAAAATCCTCCAAAGCTAGTTACGAAAACAAAATTGCCACTGACTCTAAAGACAACCACAAAGCATTCTATAGCTATGTCAAGAATCTAAATGGGAACACTCAGATCTGCTCTGAGTTACAGCATAATGGCACTAAATATACAGAACCAACTGATATTGCCAACATCCTAGCAGATAGGTTCAGTGCTAACTTTACCCCCCTCTCACCCCCTAGAGGGCCCATCTCTATACCTGAAGAATGCAGAGTTCCTATAATCACGGCTGCACAGGTAAAAAACACACTCTCCAAAGCCAAGAACACAGCATCCATGGGACCTGACAATATCCCAGGCTGCGTTCTACACGAACTACAGAATGAACTGGCACCCTACCTAAGTACCATGTTAAATCATAGCCTCACCTCAGGCTTTGTACCCACTGAATGGTGCACCGAGACAGTTATCCCACTCCACAAAGGGGGAGCCACGACGGACCCTGGGAACTACCGCCCCATTAGCCTGACGAGCCTGGTCTGCAAGGCCATGGAACGTATCATCATGGAACTCATAAACAAAGCCATTGGTAATCTCCAAACTCTGGACCCTACTCAAGTTTGGATTTGTAAAAGGCAGATCATGTCTCCTAAACCTGATTGACTTCTTCGAAGCAGTCACCAAAGCTATAGATGAGGGTAAAATGGTTCACACAGCTTATCTAGATCTTGCCAAGGCTTTCAACACCATCCCCCACTCTGGAATTATAGATAAACTCACTAAACTAGGTATAAATCCCTATGTCACAAGATGGGTTGCCAACTGGCTCATGGACAGAACCCACACTGTGAAAGTAGCAGATTCCAAATCCGACATCAGACCAGTGACAAGTGGAGTACCACAGGGTTCAGTCCTGGGTCCTCTCCTGTTTGGTATCTACTTCTCTGAAGTGCAGGCCAACACAGAAGGTCTTTGGCTAACAAAGTTTGCAGATGACTGCAAACTAGGAGCCATAATCGAAACTCCTAACTATGTTGACAAACTACAAAAGGGCCTCAATGAGACAGATACCTGGTGTCAAAGCCATGGCCTGAAGCTCAATGCCAAAAAGTGTATTGTCATCCCCTTTGGTAAAAACTCTGTACCCATGAACTACCACATAGCTGGTAGTCTACTCAATGCCAAAAATGTGATGAGACCTGGGGACACAGGTGGACAGTAGTCTCTCCTTTGATAATCACATCACCACAGTGGTCAGGAAATCCTTCTACGTGGCTCATCTCATCACAAAAGGTTTCTCATCCAGAAAAAAAGAGGTCATTGTTCCCCTCTACTCATCACTCATTAGACCCATTATAGAGTACAACGCCCCTTTTGGTATGTACCTCACAAAACATCTACAACAACTGGAAAGACCACAGAAATACCTCACAAAGAGGATTACTGGCCTCAAACATATGCCCTATGCAGACCGTCTCAAAAAACTACAGCTTTACTCCATCACATATCACCTACTCAGGGGCAATCTCTGCCTAACATACAAAGCTATGTCAAACCCAGAGCTGTTGGACATGCTCCACTTAAAGAAATCCCAATCCTTCCGAGCTACACGCTCTAGGGACCTTAACCTTGTCACCACAATAAACAGAACATGCTGGAGGGATAGATTCCTGTCCCAGAGACTTCCCATACTCTGGAACAGACTACCTATCTATGTCAAACAGAGCTCCTCATTAGCACTCTTCAAGAAAAATCTTGATGATTGGATGGGAAATGGGAAATTCACCCCGGGGATCACTTCTGTGGCTCTGGTCGACAGGGACACAGGAAAATAATTTTCTTGGGTGGCGAAAGCCAGGGTACATTTTTTGGTTAGGCTTGTATGGGCCCTAGGGCTGATAGCCTAGTACCTACCTATGAACCTATGTAGTCGTGATGATTTTAAGATGAGTCATACTAAAGGAAAAGGGTCTTTGCAAGTCCTAAAGTCTATTATTACGTTTTGCTTATCTCCTGTGTATAACTTGTAAAGATTTAAAGCTTTTAATCTTGCATAATAAGACAGATTACCAATAGGGAGTATTCTATTTATAAAGCATCTCTGGAGTTTTTTAAATTATACTATTGATTTTTAGTACTAGCATGCCAAGAAAGACATCCATATTCCAAATGGGCTCATTTCAGCCCATTGGGCTTTCCTGGTTAACAAAAGCAAATAAATAAATAAGACTAACATAAAAAGGGATAAGTACTTTCTAGCCGACATCTTAGAACTCCAGTTTCTTATATTCACTTCTAGTAAAGGCAAGCTAGTATCAATAAGGGACTCCACAGTCCTTGAAAACAGTGCCATTTTCCAGCACCCGCCCATCAACATTGTAACTACTCTGAATTTTGGAGCTCCCAAAAAGTCATAAATATGGTTTTCCTGATGTTAAATTGCATCCCATTTGAAGTGCATTAACCTGTGTTTGGAATGTAATGACCTTGTCAAGTTTATTTTCATTGGCATAAGTATTAAAAACGATGCTGCTGTAAAAGAGCGTCACAAGTTGAAAAGAAATGTGCCTAAGAGGCCCCTTGTTAGTGGCCCCTTGTCAGTGGAAATAATTTAGAAATGAAACTGTTAATGTTTACATCCCAGATACAGTTAGTCAACCAGTTATAAGTCCACCTAAACAAGTGAAGGTCCAAGCCCAAGTTCTGCAATTTCAGAATAAGCATATTATGATTAATAATGTCAAATAGGGTGGCCTAATGGTTAAGGTGTTTGCCTTACAAACACAAGGTGCAGGGTTTGAGTCTCACAAGGGATAATTGGCTAGGCTTAAAATGGCTTACAAGTGCAGTTAGCTTAGTACTAATCTATGAACCTATGAAATACTTGAGGAGTAATCAACGTAAGTAGTGTCATTCTGAAGGCTTTGCTCTAATGTAGTAATTTTATCAGTGCAGAAGTCTAAATTATGCCATTGTTGCTCTGTTTGTTGCACATACGTGTTGGAAAATTATTAATCCATCCAAGATTATTTAATTCAGAAGTCATTCTATCAAATATGAATTTCTCTAACTTACAAAAAATAGTTTAAGCATAAGCAGTTAGGTGCTTATTTTCAAAAATAATTTGCAAAGTGCTGTTGCATAATATGAAAATAGCATACTTATCAGCTGTTGGCCTAAATAACTTAAACTGAGAGTGATTTTGGCACAAAGGTAATTTAGGCAGAGTGGGTTAAACCTACACATATAAGTAACTACTAAGAAAAACTATTTTTGCAGTATTATTTAATGGTCTAAAAATCATGTGGAGTAAACTTTGGGCATGAAATCAATACAGAGTGTATAAGAAAATAGAATCCAAAGTAGCTTTTGGTATGAAAACATTTTAAATAAAAGGGCTTAAAGAGAAGCGCAAATGCAGTGAGCCTTCAGTAAATAAGAGAAGTCCTTGTTCTACCATTAGATTTTAAAGAAGTAAATGGGGCAGATCAAGATTATTTCATGTGTGTGTGTCTCTCTACATATTTAATTTATTTATTGACATTTGTTGACCGGGAAAGTCCGCTATGTCAAAAACCCATTTTCAGTGGAGGCCCCGGGAGAAAAGTTGCAGTTACAGATCAGAAAATTTACAACAGGGTGATATTTGCAATCATAAAGCAGAGTAAAAATTTTTTATACCATTTTCTAGTGATAAGAAATGTTTTATACAATCTGGTTAGGTGTTAGTAGTATGCCTACAGTATTTTAACTGATTTAGAAAAATCAGTGTAGTTAGAGGATTTATAAGTTATTTATTGAAATTAAAAAGAGTCATGATAGTCAGGAAATCTTAGAATATGTTTAAGGCAGTTTATATTTGTGGGCGCAAAGACAGATTTGATTGTTGAGAAAAATGGCTTTTTATGGTGGATTTGAAGGTTTTTGTGGAATCCAGATGTATTATAGAGAGGGGGTAGGGCATTCCAAAATTTTGCTATGAAGTAGGAGTACAAGGTTTGTCTAGATCACTTGTTGGATTTGGATATGCTTAAAAGCTGTTTATTAGTAGACCAAAGATTCCGGGAGGGGGTGTAGGATTGTAGGACAGAATGAAGTGAAGGGCAGTTTTCTGGGTTGGATATTAGTTTGTGAACACGAGTTAGTTGGGTGTAATGAAAGTAGTGGAGGGGATTCGAGACATTTTAGTTCCTTAATGGCCTGGCAGTGGTGTGTGTGGTTAGGTAGGCCAGAAGCAATTTTATAACATGATTGTAGTTTGTTTAAGTGTGAAGGCTGGTAAAGATGGAGGAGCCATATGTGAGGGCGAGGCGTAGGAGGGCATTTCCTAGTTTTATTTTTATGGGTTTATTCATGTAGAGTTTGTCTGTAGAGTTTGCCTAGTTTAAAAAAGTTTTCTTTATTGTATTAAGAATATGCTATTCAAAGGTTAGTCTGTCATCTGTAGTGATGCCTAGTAATTTTGCTGTCTTCACTATTTCAATTTCAGTCTTGTTTTGGGAGTAAACTTTGAAGTCCTGAGGAGGTCTAGATAAAAATAGTAGTAGCTTAGATATTTGGGGGATTTAGTAGTAGTTGTGCTTCATTTAGCCAAGTTTCTGTGGTTGAGAAGGTGTTTTGTGTTATTTTTAGGAGATCTGGGAAGTTGCTAGATGAGGATATGATAGCAGAATTGTCCCCGTATTGGATGAGTGAACTTTGTAAGGAGACTGTGTGGAGATTTATGAATACATTAAAAAGCAAAGGTCCAAGAATGGACCCCTGGAGGACTCCTGTCTTATTAACCAAATAAATTAGATTGATTGTTTTGCCATCTTGACTGATTGTTGTCTGATGTTCATGTAGTCAGCAAACCAGGTAAGGGTATGTTAGGCACATCCTATTGTTGCTAGTTATTGGAGACGTTTAGTATGTGATACTGTGTTGAAAGCTTTGGGTAGGTCTACTAAGACTACTGTAGTCAATAGACCAGAGTCCAGAGCTTTGTTCACAATATCAATGAAAGAAAGTAAGGCTGTAGTAGTACTGTGTGCAAGACGAAAGACATGTTGGGTAGGGGTAAGGAGATCGTCAGAGAGGTGTATTAGTAGTTGAATGTGTATACACTTTTACAATATTTTAGACTGTGATGAGAGAATGGAAATGGGTCAACAGTTAGTTAAATCATTAGTATTTCCACCTTTGTGCAATGGGGTTATGATGAATTTCTTCCAAATTTGAGGGACTGTGGATTCTGAGATGGATTGGTTAATTAGAGTACTGATGGGGTAGTATATTGCATCAGCCCCAAGTTTCAAGTATTCTGAAAATAACTAAATGATGATTAGGTGTGGTAGTGGTGTGATTGGGTGATGGCCTATAGGGGAGTGGCCTAGAGGTGTTTAAGTGTAACGAAAGAGGGTGTGGGTGGTAATGGAGGTAGGGTAGAGGAGTGGAGAAAGCCTGAGCAGAGCAAGGACGAATGGAGCAGGTTGAGCCATGATGTGGAGTAAAAGCAGCATGAGGGAGACTGGTTACTGTGTAAAAGCAGGTCAGTATGATAATTGTCTCAAAAAAAGAGCCTGTTGTTAGTTTCCCTTCTATACACAGAGAAAAACTGTAGGGGTTTAGGCAGTCTAATAGCTGTGGGTTTAGCCAGGTGCCTGGAACTTTAACTAGTCAAGTCAGAATGCAAGTTGGAAGAGGGGAATAAGAAAAAGATTGTCATTTGGGAGGGTTCTGCAGTGTGGAATGCGAATAGAGTTAAGATAAATTAGTGGGGGGATAGGTCTAGTAGTGTGCATGTGTGTGTAGAGACTTACAATAATAAGTAAACGTGCACTTTTAGACCCACACTTAGTTTCAGTAAGTTTTTAATTTGGGTGTTAGAATTTTCATGCCACAAAGCACATCCGCTGTTTGGGTCATTCCTGGCAGCTATGTTGTTGAGGAGGGAGAACAGCTAAGATGATAGGATATGAGCTGCAAAAACTGGAGGAAAAAAAGGAATACTGGGTTGTAAAACTATATATATATATATATATATATATATATATATATATATATATATATATATATATATATATATATACACATAGGTAGATGTCTGTGTGTGTGTGTGTGTGTGTATATATATATATATATATATATATGTGTGTGTGTGTGTGTGTGTGTGTGTGTGTGTGTGTAATGCTAAAAATCTAAACATGTAAATATCAACAAAAAAAATCTGAATTTCAAAATCTCAGCAGTTTAAGAATATCTGAACACAAAAGACTGACAAAATTGAAATTGTATCAGGGAAAGGTATATGCCCTTTCCCCACTGTTGTGCAACCTCAGAGTTGGCATATATAATTAAGGCTTGACGTCCAGCAAATGTATTGGCTTGGGATGTGGTTATTGTTTGTAAATGTTTTGTGTTTAGATGTTTTAACTGTTGATATTTTGAACTTCAGATATTTTTTGTTGACATTTAGTCTATATTTAAGTATTTAGATATTTGGTATTACACATATATCCTTCCTTAGATTACTGTGTTAACGTGTTCCAGATTTTTGGGTTATCTCACCAAGCTGAGCTAACCTCCAGCTGGGGTTCCAAAGCCAAAAACCTTTCATACAGTTGTATGTCCAGTGTGTGACCTAAGCCCATGGGCATAAGTGTATCACAGATATGGAGGTACTGATGCCTGCAGTAATGGTAAAAACGTAGAAAATCTGATGCTGACAGCAGATAGCTAGTGAACAAAAATAATTATTGATTTTTATTTTATTTATTTATTTATTGGCATTTGTTTACCAAGGAAGTCTGACTGAGCAGTGCCCTTTTTCAGAGTACACCTGGGGAGAAAAGCTCCATTATAGAGATATCCTGGACCTCATTTGCATTGTTTAATCATTTACAGTCAGTTTCATTCATGAGCAACGGTCCCGTTATTCAGACTCTCTTGTTTTGATTAAAAACAAGTTACATGGGTTGTGTATGATTTTTTAATACAAGAAAGTATATGCAGGGCAGTATCATCCGTATGCATGGATTGTCATGTTTTACATAGAAATATTTATTATAAAGATTTGATCAAAGTCTAGTTCATAGAAAAAGAGAGTTAGAGCAGCTGAAAGAAAGGAAGGAGGGGAGGAGGCACAAGAAAGATAAAGGAGGTGAGATGAATCGAGGGGGTCTATATTAGAACATCAAATATTTAGCAGTTTGAAAATCACTAAAGGTCGACCTTTAGTGATCGAACTGTTAAAACATCGAATGTTCAGAAAAAAAGAAAGAAAAAAAAAAACTAAATGGTGTAGGCAGGGGGGCAAGCCCCTCTGCATCCCCCACACCCCCTGCTACTTAAATATACGAACTCTGAGACTGCACTACATTGAAGTAAATGGAAATCTCCCCTTATGGAGATTTCTGTTTACTTGTTCGATGTTCTGCAGTTTCGCTATTCTCGTGTCGACAATGTCAGATTCGACATTGTCGGCTTTCGAGAATTTAATATAGACCCGAATCGAGGAGGGTATAGAGGTAATAATAGTACAGAGCCATTTATCTATCAGGTGTTGCTTTGGTAAGCATTTAAAGTTTGTCAGGTTGCAGACTGTTTTAAAGTGGAGTGGGATGGTCTTCCAGCTATTAGCAATGCAGAGTGAGTATACAGAGTATTCTGAACTGTCGTTAGGTTTAGTTCTGGAGATTAATGATTTGTCAGTGGAGCATACAGGTCTCTTAGTAGTGCAAGTTTGAATGATGGAGAGAAGAAATGGGACGTTTAAGGGGTTGTGCAGTACTTTGAAGGTTGTAATTAATTGAGAGTACAACAGAGAATTCTTTTCGTTCGGGCCACTTGTCTTCGAGAGAGGCAGTCATGATCTATATTGTTAGCGCGTTACAAATTTGGTTACTTTATTGTAGCATCATTTTAATTTGGCTAATAGAGAGGAGTTGAGATTGGTTAGGATAGGAGAGGCATATTATAGTGTGGGGAGCTGGGAGTAGAAAAGTGACTGTTTTTTTTTATATATATATATATATATATATATATATATATATATATATATATGTGTGTGTGTGTGTATATATATATATATATATATATATATATATATATATATATATGTGTGTGTGTATATATATATATATATATATATATATATATATATATATATATAGTACTCTCACTATTTATTTTAGATTTTAATTTGTGATATATTAGGTCTATATTAGGTCTATATGCAACAGTGTCACTTTAAGCCATTTACCTTTAAGGGTGGAGTCTTTAATTGTTTTTTAAATGAGTCCTTACGTAGATTTTACTATAAAACTGTAGCCTTAGCTATAGGCAATACACACTGAAGCAGTCCCATTTGATATAGCTTGTGACAAAAGCGCTTAGTGTGTTTTTTTATCTTTGATGTTAATTTTTGTACATTAAAGTAGCCATAACAACATGTGCCTGCCTTTGTGGATTTTTTACAACTGCTTTTGATATTTTACCAGTACATTTCACGGCATAGAGGGAGACTGAGCTGGTGTTCCTTGGTTTGTGTGTATGTTGTTTTACTACTTTAAGTGGCTATGTTTTGTCCAGCAGAGGCAGAAAGGTATTGTTTTACTCTATAGAAACAGCCTAGCTTTTGCTGTGTCTTTATGGCTTGCTGAAGGTGGAGATCAAAATTTAGGTGGTCGTCTGTAATCGCACCCAGTAGTTAAGTGTGGGGTATTGCTCTTGTTGGATAACAGTATATTAAAGGTAGTTTAAAAAGGAGATAATGTGTTGGGGTGAACATTTTATTTGGATTCAGGAGTTGAGTTGTCAAATCAAACTTCTGTGGGGAAGGAGGATTTCTGGGTTTGGTGTTGGGAGCGTGGATAGTGTTCTAAAAGCACATATTAGAGTCATCAGTGTATTTTTCTGTGGTGGCTGCTTTGGCTACCGTGTTTTGGTCATTGATAAATAAGTTAAACAGTAGTGGTCTTAGCATGGAGTCTCGTGGGACTCCGAAGGATATAGGAAGGAGAGAGGAGAAATCATTTTGCCATTTCACTGCTTGGGACTTAGTAGTGAGGTAACTAAGAAGTACGTTAAGTGTGGAGAGTGATAGCCCATAGAAACAGAGTTCACTTAGGAGAATTTGATGATTGACTGTGGTGACTGCCTTGTATAGATCCAGAAATAGGGTTGAGGTTAGAAGACCTGAATTTCTACTGTGATTTATCATTGAACCTTGGGCAATTGTTGTACTTTGACTAGGTCTGAAACCATGCTCTGAGGGAGAGGTGAAATTACAAGAAGTAATATAGGTAATATGTTGAGAGTGAGAACATCTTTCCAAGAGTTAGGGTAAGGGTGAGATAATGCCAGTTGGTCTGTAATTTGTGAGTTCTGTTGATGAGCCACTTTTTTGGAGGGGTATTATATAGAGCTTTTTCCAAAAGTTAGGGACATATTTTTCTTGGCTAGAGCAGTTCATTAGAATTGAGATGAGATATGCAAAACTATCTACAGTGGGTTTGAACTTTTCAGATGGAAGCTGGTCAGGGGCAGTGGCTGTTGTCTTAAGGGAACATAGGTAGTCTTTAATTACCGATGTTGGCACTGGAGTTGAGTGTGAAGGCCTGTTGTGGCTTCAATGATTGGACTGGGATGGCTTGATTTGTAGTAGTTATTTTTGCAGGATGGAGGGTATTGTATTTATAAAATGAGAGTTAAACTGTGAAGCAATGCCTTTGGAGTTATTGGTTAGGGATTTTGGACTGAATGACCATGAGGTTTTTGCCCATAAGCCCTACAACCCTGAGCTTTACCTAAAATGTTAAGTGTCAAGATCAAACCATTAGACTTAGATACATCAATAGCTCAAGCTGTTCAACAGGGCTAATGATACTGTGCTGATAGTACACAGCCTTTGCACTTTTTTCCCCTAATTATGTCATGTTAGACTTTATGAGAAGGGAGGGAGTGGTGTTAATAACAGTCAGACATTGGTTGTTACCGAGCAGAGCAAGAGGTCAGGTTGGAGCCACCCTATCGGACTGTCACATGGCAAAATTGACACACGGTCAATTCAAAGTGTTCATCTGTACTGAAGTAGTGATTGGTGTCTTCTATTAAACTAAAGCAAGAAACTTGCTTGGTGACCTTGCTATTTAATGATGATAGCTGAACTAATAAAAATGGAAAGGAGGATAATAGTGCTGGCCTTATACATTTACTGTGTTTTCCACTAACTGATGAGAGAGCTGGAGGCTGCCTGTACTTGTTCTGGCATGAGAAGGGCGCCTTTGTACATTTGCCAGTTTTCTCTAAATCCAGAGCTGGCTTTGTCACTGTAGTTTTGCAGGGCCTTATAGCTGGTCCTAATGCTATCTAAATTCCTCCTCCCATCCTTAGCTTTAGGAATCTACCCAAATGTGATGACTGCAACAGTGAAACATGAAGAACATAGTACAGCTGTGTACACTGATAGGGGTCTAGCTGTACTTGTGCTGGAATGAGACGATTGTCACTTTATGTTGTGCTGTGCACTGACAGGCGGGATGGCTATAGGCTGTACATGTACTTACTTGTGTTAACATTAGAAGGGCACCTTTGTACATTATCGTGTTTACCCTGACTGGTGGGAGTCTGGCTGTACTTGTGCTGGTATGAGACAATTGTCACTGTATGTCGTGCTGTACACTGGTGGAATGGCCATAGGCTGTATGTACTTCTTGTGTTGGCATTAGAAGGGCAGCTTTGTACATTATCGTTTTTTACACTGACTGGCGGGAGGGTTGAAGTCTGGCTGTATGTCTCCTGCTGGCATGAGAAGAGTAGTGTAATAGGAGCTTGATTGTGCTACAGTAAGAAGAAGATGGAGGGGTGACACTTTTAAAATAAGATTATTCAGCCCTGGTTTTATTTAATGAAACCTGCAGACCAAGTTTAGATGTTTAAAGGTAGCAAGATGCATCCTTCTTTGTCCTGTCACTAGGCTGGGGGAGAGACCGATCCAAAAATGAAAAAATGCCTACTTTCCCAGGGTTAACTCCTGTGCTTTATCTTTATAGAACCAAAGCTTTGGTGACCTTATGGACAGTAGTTGGCTCATGGTTACTCTCTTGTGTTAGGGGAATTTCAGAAGCCATCCGACTACCGACATTCCGAAAAAAACGCAAAGATAAAGACCAGAGACAGGCTGCCTTGGTCCAAAGCTGCCGACACTTCTCCTAAGCCAGTCGCCAGTTCGCTGGTACTCGGTGAGGTGCTTTCGCAGCCCCTGATACCCGATACTTCATATTTGCAGGCTTCTACTGAGACCCATTCGGAGTCCGGTATGCTACAAGATGCTTCAACTGTGGAACCTGTGGATGTCTCTACCTTGGATGGGTCTGGAACTGCTGTGCAGGCACCGGCTTCTGAGGGTGTATTCAGGCCTACTGACTTGCATGTTAAACTGACGCCATCTTCTTCAAGGCCTAAAACTCGAACCATGCCCAGAAAAGTGACGCCCAGACTGCATGGTCAGGCCTCTATGCCTAAAAAACAAATGATAAGAATGGCTGAAGACCTTATTACTTTAATCAGGGGAAGCCAACCTTCCCTCTCTGAGACCTAGTTCTGAGTTTGCTTATGATACTTCAGACCAGGAGTCTGAAATTTCTGTTTCCTCTGATGACCAAGATTTACCCTTATCTACCTATGAGGATTCTGATGCTGAGGACTCCATTCCGTCTGCTTCCCCCCCAGAGGATTTCTCTTTTGGTGAAACCTTGCATACTCAGGGAGCATTTTCGTTGGGAAAGTCAGGATTTCTCTGATTCTAAAAAGAGGCTTAAGGATTTCTTACTCCTGCCCCCAGCACAGGCCTTTAACCATACCTCCTGTACTAGACATTGTTGATGATGCTTTTTCTGATTCTAACTTGGCCCCTGACTCTACCTCCTGGTCCCAGAAAACCTGATGGATATTACAGGGTTCCTGACTCTCACAAGTTCTTTTTCAAAAATCCTACTGCGGATCCTGAGACAATTTCACAGGGACCCAAGGGCATTAAAGCTACTACTGCCAAAAATCCTACCCCATCTGATAGAGACTCCAGGGTGCTGGATAGACGGGGTAAGAAGGTATACACTTCTGCAACTTGGGCCATTGGGGCCTTAAACTGCCAGTTTCATATGTTAAAGTATCAGCAGCATAGTATTGGATTGCTTAAACAGAAAATGATGTTGATTCCTGATTGTAATGCATTCTGCTGAACAAGTTGGAAAACATACTTTGCAATGTGGTTTTGATTCATTAGAGGCATCTTGCAGGGCTGCTGAAACTGGGTCTGTACTTAGAAGGCATGCTTGGCTTAAGGAGCAGTCCTTGCCAGATCATGTTAAAGCTAAATTACTGGATGCTCCCTTAAATCACGACCGCCTGTTTGGCAACAAGGCAGAAGAAGTTCTTAAAAAGATGGAGGAAAAAGCTAACTCTATGCAAACTGTTAAAGATTTTTTACAAGTACAACCTCCAAGATTTAGTAGGCATTGGCCTTCTAAGAATTGGTCCTTTCCTGCCTCTTCCAGACCTTCTCAATCCAAACCCATATCCAGCAGAGCACACAGGCTTCAGTCCAAGGGTACGCACAGGACTAAGCAGTGGGGGGCCTCCACTTCCAGGTGTGGGAGTAATAAAACTGCCCCCTATGGTAAACTGTCTCAGACTTCTTTTTAAAACTTCCAAGCACTTCTCAACTGATTGCCTCCTTGGGGGGAAAGATTGCTTTTCATGCAAAGAACTGGGAACTCATTACCCAGGACAAATGAGTTTTAAATAGTGTCCCAGGGATACAGATTTCACTTCCACACGTTGCCAACACCAAGTGGTTGGCCAGATCTACCCCCAAATCAGTGGGTAGAGGCCCAAAAGCAAGTACTCTCTCTCTTAAGCATAGGGGCTGTTCAGTTGGTACCAGAAGAGGAAAAGGGACAAGGTTTCTACTTGAGACTTTTCCTGGTACCCAGAAAAGACCATTTATGGCGTCCTATCCTGAACCTGTCTACACTAAACACCTTTTTGGTGATTCCAGAATTCAAGATGCTGACTCTTCACCAGTTGTTTCTTATGCTAGGCAAAGATGCCTGGTTGGCAACGCTAGATTTAAAGGAAGCATACCTGCATATCCCAATCAGGGAATCTTGCAGAAGATACCTATGCTTCAAAGCAGGCTACACACACTATCAGTTCTCTGCACTGCCATTTGGCTTATCTACTGTGCCCAGGGTATTCACAAAGTGCCTAGCTGCAGTCATTGCATTTTGCAGGCAAGGGAATATTCAAATATACCCATACCTGGATGATTGTCTAAGTCAGGCAGAAAGCCAGGACATACTTTTGAATCATCTGGCCTTTGTACAAAGGGTGCTAACTTGTCTGGGGTACACCATAAATGAAAAGGAATCATACCTGGTAACCTGTCAACAAATTATGTTCCTGGGAGCAAGCTTGAATACAACTTCCCAGATTGCTTTCCTCACGCCAGAGAAACAAATTCATTTGACAACCTACTTCAGACAAGTGGCCACAAAAACCCTGCTATCTGCAAGGCAAATACTACAAGCCTTGGGGTTCATGGCCTCCTGCATTCTTCTAATTCCGTATGCAAGACTGCATATGAGGAAACTACAATGGTATCTAAAAAGCCTATGGTGTCAACATTCTCAGGATCTAGAAGCAATGATTCCTGTCATACCTTGCCTATGCCTAGAGTTCCTTTGGTGGGCAGAGGCCTGCCACCAAAACATGGGACTACCATTCACACTACCCCCTGCTGCCCAAACCGTAACAGATGCATCAGGCTATGCATGGTGGGCTCACCTGGCAGGGAAGTGCATTCAGGGCAAATGAAACCCAAGTCAAATGTACCTGCATATCAATCAAAAAGAAATGTTAGCTGTACAGAATGCTCTAACAGCCTTCAAGAACCACATTCTTGTAGGACAATTAATGGTAAAGACGGACAACACCACTGTTATGTGGTACATAAACAAGCAGGGGTGTACCCATTCTTACCCCCTCTGCAGACTAACCATGGCATTGTAGAACACAGCCTTGAGCTACCGAGTGCATCTACAAGCTCAATTCTTGCCAGGAAAGCTAAATAAACTGTCAGACTGACTAAGCAGAAACCTCATGGGCCCACACGAATGGAAACTGGAACCAAGGATTTTCAACATGTTGACAAGCAAATGGTGGAGCCCAGATATAGACCTGTTTGCCTCCCCCCAGAACTATCAATTGGACAAATTTTGCACAAGGACTTCCCACAAACAAGCATGGAAAGTGGATGTTCTGTCCTTCAGATGGAAAAACCTATCCTCAGTATGGAGAACATCGATGTTTGTGCTGTGACTGAAACCAGGTTCAAGGCTCCTGAGAGCACCCCAGCACTATCAGGTTATACCTCATATCATGAGTTCCGGCCCCAAAATCCGGACCGAACTACAAAAGGAGGGGGAGTATCCATATTCATAAAGGATACCCACACCTCCAGGTTAGTGGCAACGCACGAAGCATCGGAGACCATCCAGGTGCAATTAACCATAGGTAAAACTGCCCTACAGTTTGTAACATGCTACAGACCACCTTCTCAAACTCAGGAAACCCACACAGCCTTCCTGAAGACACTGGAGAGTATAAATGTCTCTCCAAACACCATCATATTGGGTGACTTCAACTACCCAAACATAGACTGGGAACATTATTCAAGCCCCAACACCCTAGCCCAAAGGTTCCTTGAGTTCATAAACTCAAATGCTATGGAACAACTAGTCACCATTCCCACAAGAGGAGAAAATATACTAGACCTGATCATCACAAACATGGGGACAAAATGCTCCACATATCCCTCATTGGTGAGATCAGACCATAAATTAATCTCACTGGAGATCCACATCCCGCCCCCACCCCAGCAAAAGACCACAGTGAAGAACTTCTCAAAAGCAAACTTCACACTTCTTAAGACTGGAGTGGTATCCTTCAAGGCCCCGAGCCAGTGGAAACCACAACCCACGCTGCTGAAACCCTTACAAATGCCTTCTACGAGCACCTCCAGGAATGTATGGATCAAGCAATCCCTAATAAAATCAAGACCTTTTCCACCAAAGGCAGGCCCGGTCTGGTGGACTCCAGCCATAAACAAACTCTACAACAAGAGGAGAAAGCTACTACATGACAGAGCAAAATCCCTAAATGGGAAGGCATCTCTGATCAATACTAGCAAAAACTACGATCACTCAGAAAATCCTCCAAGGCCAACTTTGTGAGAAAAATCGCTAATGACACAAAAGACAATCATTAAGCCTTCTTTAGCGATGTTAGAAACCTGCGTGGAAACTCCCAGATATGCTCAGAATTAGTCCAAAATGATAAAAAATCACTGAACCCAGAGACATTGCCAACATACTGGCAGACAGGTTCAGTGCAAATTTCTCCCTCCCTCCCCCAAAGGAGAAATAAGTATCCCACCAGAGTCAAGCGTCCGAAACATCTGAGATGCCCAGGTGAGAGGTACACTCTCTAAAGCAAAAAACACTGCATCAATGGGACCGGACGGTGTCCCCGGCTGTGTGCTACAGAACTCAATGAGGAACTAAACCCACACATAAGGCTGCTGTTTAATCTTAGCCTTACTACAGGATACGCACTCCAAAGAATGGCGTGACGGCAACTGTGGTCCCACTCCACAAAGGCGGTGCTTCTACGGACCCTGGAAATTACCGCCCCATAAGCTTGACGAGCCTTGTCTGCAAAGCTATGGAGAGGATCATAATGGAACTCATAAATAAAGACATTGGGGACCTACAGACACTGGATCCTACCCAATTTGGCTTTGTCAAGGGCAGATCCTGCCTCTTGAACTTGGTCGACTTTTGAAACAGTCACTAAGGCCATTGATGAGGGTAAGGCAGTTCACACAGCCTACCTTGACCTAGCAAAAGCATTCGACACAATACCCCACTCGGGCATCATAGAAAAGCTCACCAGCTTAGATGTAAACCCATATGTCACAAGATGGGTTGCAAACTGGCTCAAGGACAGAACACACAGGGTTAGAGTTGCTGGTGCCATGTCAGACTCTAAGCCGGTCACGAGCGGTGTCCCACAGGGCTCAGTCCTGGGCCCCTCTTGTTCGGCATTTATTTTTCTGAAGTGCAGGCAAACATAGGGGATTGTGGCTGACAAAATTTGCAGATGACTGCAAACTGGGCACCATAATTGACACTCCATCAGACACAGACATCCTCCAGAAAGGTCTCATAGAAATGGATAACTGGTGCCAGAGCCATGGCCTTAAGCTAAATGCCAAAAATGTATAGTCATACCCTTTGGGAAAAACAAGGTAACCCCTAATTACCACATAGGTGGTAATCCATTAAACACGGAAGAAGTTATCAGGGACCTGGGGACCCAAGTTGACAGTAACCTCTCTTTTGACACTCACATTGCCAAAGTGGTTAGGAAGACCTTCTACATTGCCCACCTGATCATGAAGGGATTCACATCCAGATCAGGAGAGGTCATTGTACCCCTGTACTCTTCACTTATCAGACCAATGATTGAGTACAACGCCCCATTCGGAATGTACCTTACCCGACACCTGCAGCAGTTGGAAAGACCCCAAAAGTTCCTCACCAAAAGGATAAAGGGGCTCAAACATATGTCATACGATGCCCGACTGAAGAAACTCCAGCTCTATTCAGTCGCATACCGTCTGCTCAGAGGTGATCTGTGCCTGACATATACAAGGCCATGTCCAACCCGTAATTAATGGACATGCTCCACCTCAAAAAATCCAAATCCACCAGAGCCACGAGAGCAAGAGACTTAAACCTCAACACGGATATAAATAGGACGTGCTGGAGGGACAGATTCATCACCCAGAGACTCCCTACACTATGGAACAGAATCCCAGTCCATGTGAGGCAGAGCCCCTCACTGACTCAGTTCAAGAGAAATCTTGACGAGTGGATGGGAGATCGTAAGTTCACCCCGGGAATCATCTCTGTATCACTGCTGGACAGAGGCACAGCAAACTAATGGGCATAGTATTCTCATCCTAAGGAATGGTGAAAGCCACACACACTCTGGCTAGGCTTATAAATGCCCTAGGGCAGATAGCCTAGTATGAACCTATGAACCTATGAATTTATGCCTTTCCTCCTCTACCTCTGCTCTCCAAAGTACTACTAAAGATCAAACAAGACAACCAAGGACGATTTTGATTGCACCAGACCGGCCATACCAACACTGGGACCCCCTCTTGCACAGTGCGTCACTGTTGGCCCCATTGCACCTGCCTCAGACTCCTACCCTGTTGTCTCAGCAGGAGAACCAGATTCTGCACCCTCAGCTTCAAACACTGAACCTAGCAGCCTGGCTAATTTCCATAATCTCTCTTTTACCATCCCTCCGTAAACCAGTGATGGATATCAGAGGCAAGGAGGCCCAGTACTAGAAAATCTTATGCTGAAAAATGGAAAAGATTCTGTACCTGGAACCATTCTCAAGGGATGGGCAAGCAGGGCAAGCAGCATCCAATTTACCTCAGATTTTCAAATACTTAACTGAGATGCTTCACAAGGACTTGTCTTTTGCCTCCATCAAAATTCATGCCTCAGCCATTTCAGCTCATTATAACACAGAACCTCCCCTCTTCTCTCATCCACTGCTCAAGCATTTCCTCAGAGGGGCCAAAAATTTAAGACCACCCTGGAGAGCTCCAACTCCAGCCTGGGACCTTAATTTTGTATTGGAGAAACTCACTCTTCCTCCTTTCGAGCCAGCTGCTACTGCAGATTTAAAATTCCTTTCTTGGAAAACTGCTTTCCTTTTAGCAATCACTTCAGCTAGAGGGGTATCTGAATTACAGGCCCTTATGGCAGTGGAGCCTTTCATCATCTTTCATGCAGACAGGGTGTCCCTCAGAACCATTCCCACCTTCATGCCCAAGGTGTTATCCATTGGGGCTCTTAATCAGTCCATCCATTTGCCAACCTTCTTTCCTAATCCACAGAACAATGGGGAATGGATGCTGCACTCCTTAGATATGCACAGACAACTTAGATTCTACTTGGACAGGACTAAACCTCAAAGGAAATCTGAATAACTGCTAGTGGCATTTGCTGTAGGGACAGAGGGGAAGGCTATTTCAAAGCAAACCATTTCTAAATGGATAGGCCATTGCATTCATTTCTGCTATAAGCACCATGGAAAACTTATCACACAGGGGATCAGACTCCACTCAACCAGGGCTGCATCTACCTCTACAGCCTTTCTCAGAGGCGCCCCTACCAGGGGCATCCTAGAAGCTGCTACCTGGAGTTCTGTACATACTTTCACCAAGCATTACCATTTGCCAGTTTTCTCTAAATCCAGAGCTGGCTTTGCCACTGCTGTCTTGCAGGGCCTTATAGCTGGTCCTAATACTATCTAAATTCCTCCTCCCATCCTTAGCTTTGGGAATCTACCCAAATGTGACGACTGCAACAGTGAAACACGAAGAACGTAGTACAGTTGTGTACACTTACCATAAATGTATATGTTCGAGTGTATTCACTAATGCAGTCCTGGTTACCTTCCCTCCAGCTCCCTGACTTCTTTTGGCTATACCTCTACTCTCCTTTACTATGCTTAAAAAGCTTTTTGGTGTGTTTGCTTTTTTGCTGGAGGTGTTACCTTGTATTTTTTTATATATTTAATTGCTTCCCATTAGGGGGCACCTGACATCTGGGGCAAGAAAAACTGATGTAATGGTGTTGGCTGCATGTTTTATACTCCTGACGTCACGGAAGAAGAGACAGCAACTGACGCAGGACCCAAGACATTGTTAATCAGGCTGACTGAGGGCTACTGCAAGCAGATAACCCAAATGTGTTGACTGCAACTGTGAATACACTCTATCTACATTTATGGTTAAGTGTACACAACTGTACTTTCTTTTCCTCTCTGCTTTTTATTAGCTGCATAGCTTTTTACTGTACTGTAAACCTAATTGTTCAAGTCTTCAATTTGATGTCCTACAGGCAGGAGAAATGTTCGCTAACAAACCATAAAATAGTCGAGTATTGTTGAGACATTTCAGTGATGGTGTCTACTGTTTTAAGTTTTTCTGATACTCTGTTAAGTTTTTGTTTTGTTGGGCTGTGTTTGTGGGTACATGCTTATTTCAACTCATTGTGTAAGTAGGCAAAGCTCTCCACCCCTTCCCTGTAGCCAGTGAATTGTGGCACAGCATAGTGACTGAATATTACATCCAACACCCTCCATGATCACTAAATAAATGTGTTTTGCAGTTCATTTCAGATCTAGCCTCTGAAGATAATGAAGTAATATTTTGTTTCCCTGTTCCTTTTATTGTCATGTAGATTCTGAATTGCTGCCAGATAACATGACTGTTCATATCATACAAGTGTTTAAGATAGATTATCAGCATTTCCCCTACTTAACTTCATTATGTTGGATAGGTTTCATGTTACTTCAGTGCCACTGCATTTGTATACCTGCATTAAACACACACTGTTAGTAAGACAGAGGATATCCGTGTATTGTACTTCTTCCTGCATGGGGGGGTGCACTTAAGATGTGTCCATTATGGTGATATTCCCTTCTGTTCAATATGTGACTGCAAAGGCTAGTGCAGTATTTCTCCACTTAAAAGTGAAGGCTGGCTTCATTGATTGCATGGAGTGTTAGTGTTCAAAAGGCCTGGCAGCAGCACATGTACACAATACACATGGATGTGCTGTGCGATTCCACTGCTCTCATTCATATCACTGTACGTGACTTGTGATGTTGGACATTCTGATATATCATGGCCAAATGTGTGCAGTAAAATATACTTTATATCTTTTCCTCAGGACTTCTGTAGCTATCATCTTCTTCAAAAAAATTCTGTCTGCACCTACTCAAAAGAGCACTTCAAGTTCTGTCACAGCAGGTTGGGTATCCCTTGGCCACTTTTTTTTTCTTTTAAACACTTTTATTAAATTATCACTTAAGACGCAGGCACACATACAGTAATAAAAAAGAAACTAAGCCATATTAACACTTTTTTCTTTCACCTGTATTGTACATTACATATACGCTTTCTTTATACCAAGCATTAGATTTTAGGTTTAACAAGCATTCAAGTTTATTAACCCACATAAGCACAAGAACAAAGGAAAAAGAAAGAAAAGAAGGGTCAAACCAAAACCTAATATTATTTTATTTATTTATTTTTTATTTTACATTTGTTAACCGGGCTAGTCTAGCTGGATATATTTCCATTTTCAGTAGAGGCCCGGGGAGAAAAGCTCCAAACAGATATAAAAAGTAAAAAATATTGTTACATGGTAAATGAAGGATTAATAAAAAATACAACAAGTAATTGTTACATACAAAAGATATTAACACTTGAGAAAAGCAACAGTAAAAAGGTATTTACACTTAAGAAAGCAACAAACAAATGTAACACAGTAAGAATTGTGCAGTTGTTCACATCAGGTAGAAAGATTTCAGCAGTAAGTTGATTAGAGTTTAAAGAGTAACAGTATTGCTTACAAGACTAAGCATTAAAATGCTTGGAAGTTTGTTTGGAAGAGGAAGAAACAGTGGTGAAGAGGGTGGTTAGTCAGGGTTACTACAAGGGCATAACCAGTGCGTTTGGAGGTGTTTTTTAAGTTTTTGTTTAAAGAGTGGCAAGGATGTGATTAGAAGTTAGTTCATTGGGTAGCAGGTTCCAATTTTTTCCTGCTGCGTTAGTAAACAGAGAGTTACCAGCCATTTTATTAGACTTGGTTATGCTAGCGAGGAGTTTGTTAGAAGAACGTAGGGAATTCAGAATTTTATTGGAGAATATAGGGGTGTTATTGGGTTGGTAAAATATCTTGGGGGCAATCATGAGTTGGGGGATTATCAGATGGTTTTGGAATTCCAGCCAGTCTAGTTGCCTAAGATTAAAACAGTGGTGGGTTCTAAAGGGATTGCCAGTAGCGAATCTGGCAGTGTTATTATAGGAAGTTGCTAGTTTGTTAAGGTTAGATTTCTTCAGGTTGGTATAAATAGGTGAAGCGTACAGAAGAGTCGAGATTAGATGGGAATGAGCAATCTTGGTTCTGGCTGCTGGGGTTAGGAAAGGTTTTATTCTCTATAAGGAGCCTATTTTTCTGTTGACTGTTTTAATGGTGTTATTTATATGGTAATCAAATGTGAGGTTATTGTCAATGGATATTCCTAACAGTTTAGTGGTAGAGTCTGGGAGAATAATAGTGCCATTATTTGAAGATACTGAGAAGTCTATGGGGGAGGACTTGGTAGTGGGGGTAAAGAGAAGGAGTTTTGTTTTTTGGCATTAAGAAGGAGGCAGCGTTTTGTAAACCATGTTTCTACAGTGTTGAAAATATTTTGAGTAAGAGAATATAGTTCTGATGGAGAGGTTGCTGAGCATGTTAGTGTGGAATCATCTGCATATTGAATGCAGGTGGCTTGCGGAATTGCTACACAGAGATCATTGATAAATAATGAGAAAAGAATTGGTCCAAGAATGGAGCCCTGAGGGACTCCGATGGTGACTGGCAGAAAGGATGAAATTTGATTTTCCCAGAGAACTGCCTGTTGCTGAGGTAGGATCTGAACCATGTAACAGCCTGAGAGTCAATGGAAAGGGATTCAAGAATATTAATTGAGGGTGTGGTTTACCATGTCGAAAGCTTTAGAGAGGTCAATAAAGAGTGCAGATGAGAGGATGTTTTTATTACGGTTTCTATTGATGGTGTCTGTAAAGGATAGAAGGGCAGTAGTGGTGCTATGTGATTGCCTAAAGCCATGTTGACAGTTTGCTATTATGTTATGTTGAGATAGATGATGTAAAAGTTGTTGGTGAATGCATTTTTCCATAATTTTTGCTAAGGGTGATAAGAGAGCTATTGGCCGATAATTAGAGTAGTCATTTGAGTTCCCACCTTTATGTAAGGGGATAATGTGGGAGATTTTCCAAATATCTGCAATGGTTCCTTCTTGGATTGTCCTATTTATAAGGATGGATATAGGATAGGCAATTACTTTGGCTGCTTTTTGGAGATATTGGGAAGGTAGAGATGGTCAGCAGAAGGAGTACATGGCTTGAGTTTTTGAATAAATTTATAGATGAGTAGTAGAGATGGGTTGTAGTTTGAATTTAGGAAGAGAGTCTGGTGAGGTGATGGGAAGGCTTGAGTTATCTGGGATAAGTTGACTAGCTAGAGATTTATGGTGTCAGTGAAGAAAGAGTTAAAGGTATTGGCAGTTTGATGGGGGTATTTGGATCTGCATCAAGTGGGGTGGGTGTTTGAGAGTTTCCTGGGGAAAGGAGCTTATGGATACTAGACCAGAACTTCTGAGGATTATTTTGGTGAGTTTGTTGTAGTTTACAGTAGTAGTTTTTTTATCTGTAAGTCTTGCCTTTTCTTGTACTATTTCTGAGCTGCCTAAAATTTAGATGAACAGAGATGTTTCTGTTAGCTCTCCACTTAGCCTAAACTTTGTTCCTAAGCAAAATGTGATGTCTGGTTTCTTTAGAAAGCCATGGGGCAGGGTTAGACTCATTCTAATGGACCATTTAGGTGCATGCTTATCCAGGATAGATAAGAATTTAGAGTTAAGATACTTTACACCCTCTTCAAGTGGAAGGGTTTTTAAAGGGTTCCAGTCGCAGGCTTTAAGCTCAGTCTGAAATAATTCTGAGTTAAAGTGTTTGGTAGAGCGTGCTATCCTAAAGGAGGGGAGGTTGGGAAGATCCTTCTTTTCTCTTATGATGTAGGTCAAAAAATGATCACTTACATTATCTGGCAGTGTTCCTACCTTGTAAGATTGTTTCTGTTTATTTATGAGTATCCAGTCTAAGGTGCTCTCTTTCTTATTTGGTTTATTAATTCTGGTTGTAGAGGATATGGTTTGGCTAAAGCCATGGAGGTTAATATGAGAGGTGGAATTTTCAGCACTAACACCTTTCCAGTCAATATTAAAGTCGCCTAGTATTATTGTTTCTTGGGGGTAAGTGGAAGACCCCAGCTTAGTATAGCCTCTATTGAAGTGATATTTCCAGGTGGTATGTAGATGCAGATAATGTATAAAGATTTGTTTGTGTTGATTTGAAGTTTGGTAATGAGGACTTTTGCCTTAATATCCTGGGTTGGATTGTATGGGTAGGGTGGAGATATGAAGTCCATCTTTAAATAGAACTGCTACTCCACCCCCTTTGCGTTTTGTTCAGTCTTGTCTCACTATGTTGTAGCCTTGGGAAATGATTTCATTGTCTTTAATTTCTGGTTTCAACCAGGTTTCAGTGAGGCAGAGGATATCAAAGGAGTGAATGTCTAGGAGGGCATGGAGGTGGGCTACTTTATTATTATATTTTGGATATTTAGATGTCCTATTAGGAGAGAGTTATTGAGTTTAGGGTGGGTTGTTTGAATAGTAGGGTTGGTAGGGCCAGGGTTGGGGTGGATATCACCATCTTTTAAGGAGGGATTATTTAGTTTTGTTACTAAATTATACCTAAGGTTAGTTTGAATTTTCATTTTCTTTATTGAGAGTAAATTATGTTTAATGTGGGAGAGTCTATGGTATTTAGGTAGTAGGTAACTAGGAATGGAAGTTATGTTAGTATGACTATTAGAGGGTATATGTGTGTGAATTGCTGTTTGTTTTAGGGAGTGGTTAAGATGGAAATAGTGCAGTTTTTCAAAGGAAGTTAGAAGGTAGGTTGAGGTGAGGACAGTTGAAAGTATAACTGTGAGTGTTAGCTTGGTTAGATTAGCCATAGGCATCTTAAAGAGATTATAAAAAAGAGGAGTGATTAATTAGGGAGTGAAAAGTAGAGGAAAAGAAGATAAAAGGATAATGGAAGTGAAGAGAGAAGGGCAGTAATATGTATTAGTTAAGATTAGGAGGATATGGTAAGGTACTCTAAGGAGTGGCTTATTGTGAGTGATTGTTAGAAGGTAGGGGTATGGCTAAGTGTGTGGGATGAGGTGAAGTATGGGATTGGTTGGAAGAGAGAGAGGGTGTGGTTAGGGAAGTATAAGTTTAGGACTTCTGGGGGGTGGGTGGGAATTGGGGGTAGGGTAGTGGAGCAGAGTGAGCCCGTAGGGTGAATGGAGCGGGTCAGAGATGAGAGAGGCTGAGAGGCAATCAGTTATGCAGAGAGACTAATTTCTACAGGCATAGGAAAAGTAAGAGACATTTTCTGCTGCTAATTATCAGAAAAATGGTGAACAAAGGTATAGCTGTGCAGGGGCAAAAGTTATGAAAAACAGTCCTATGACAGAGAGAAATATATTTATAAAAAGTGCTAAGGCAGGAAAGGAGGTTTAAACAGAGAGTTAATTGAGGGGGCCAGTAGCTATAGTAGTAATTGACAAAAAAGCTTTCTAGTTATTAAAACTCCCAGACTTAACCAGGATTATTCCCTTTTGAACTTTTCATGGGGTGGGGGGTAAGTACTTGAATAGAAAGTACAAGCAGGGATAGCAGAGTCTAGCTGGTCTGCAGATCTAGTGGATTTCTACATCCAGTGAAAGATGGATAGTGAATATTAAAATACATGTATAGCTTGTGCTTGGCACAGCATATTCATTTATCCAATAGCTAATCACATATTGTCTCTTTATAACTAGCAGAACTCTGTGTATTCTGGCGTATCACAAAATTGGTGTCAGACTAAACAATAATTGCAGGCTGGTAAGAAAAACACCAAAAATTTTACTGTTCAGATTTTTCAGATTGCAAACCATTAACATTTTGTTTCTCAGCTAATCCGCCTCTGCCAATTAACCATTCTTATTGCAATTGACCAGTCCAAAAGGCTTCAGGACTTGTGCAACTGCTGCTATTCTAAAGGATTTCAGGACTGTCGCCACTACTACCATTGTAAAGGGTTTCTGGACTTGTGCCAGTGCTACCATTCTGTAAGGCTACAGGACTTGAGCCACTACTACCATTCTAAAGGGTTTCAGGACTTGTGCCACTACTAGCATTGTAAAGGGTTTCTGGACTTGTGCTACTACTACCATTATAAACTGTTTCTGGACTTGTGCCAGTCCTACCATTCTGTAAGGCTTCAGGACATGAGCCACTACTACCATTCTAAAGGGTTTCAAGACTTGAGCCACTACTACCATTCTAAAGGGTTTCTGGACTTGTGCCACTACTACCATTGTGTAGGGCTTCTGGGCTTGTGCCATTAGAGCCATTATAGGATCATAGAAGATTATTAAGCTTTCGACCAGGAGGTCATTTTAAGCCTAGCCATTTCAACCCAATGTAATACCGTAGAGAGTACTATTCAATACCCAAGACTGCATTTAGTGATGACTGCTCATGTCCAGGAGGGTTGTGGGCGCTATCCCAGGTAAGAATTTATGGTGCCCCATCCACTCATCCAGGTTTCTCTTAAATCGTGTCATAGTGGTGCTCTGTTTCACATGAATCTGTAGCCTGTTCCGAAGACTTGGCAGTCACTGGAAGATAAATCTGTCCCCCCAGCATGTCCTATTTAAGTCTCAGGCAATATTTAAGTCCCTAGAATGGGTGGCCCTAGACCCATTTGATTTACCGATATGCAGTAAGTTCATTAACTTTGGGTCTTGGGTTGCACTTTAGGCCAGGCATAAGTATCCCCTAAGAAGTCTATGTGATACAGAGTATAGTGACAGGGATTTTAGTCAATCCATGTAAGGCACATGCTGGAGAGCTTTGGTCTTCTTTGTTAGAAGCCTCTGAGATCTCTGTCTAATTTCTGTAGGTGTTTAGTACAGTACTTACCGAATGAGGTGTTATACTCAGTTATGGGCTGGATAACTGCAGAGTATGGGGGGGGGGTTATAACTTCTTTTGCTCTCGAGGAGATGCCTCTACTAATCAAGTGAGCTATGTGGAAAGTTTTCCTTACAATGGTAGACACATGGTGGTCAAAGTAAAGGTCGCAGTCAACCTGTGATCCCAGGTCCCTTACCACTTCATGGGTACATTTCTTTGCATTCAGTTTGAGACCATAACTAGTACACCAGTCATTGGTCTGTGTGAGACCATCCTGGAGTATACTGACATAATTTGGGGGTTCAATGATTGCACCTAGTTTGTAGTCATCTGCAAACTTGGTCAGCCACAACCCTTTAGTTTTGACCTGAACTTCTGAGAAGTATATACAAAATAGTAGGGGCCCAGCACTGACCCTGTGGCACCCCGAACTTCTGCCACTACTACCATTCTGTAGGACTTCAGGACTTGTGCCACTACTGTCATTCTATAGGCCCCTGTAGAATGGCTTAGGCTATTGCCATCTGCTCCTTGTTGTCGCTCTTTTTTTATTATTTACTTAAATCAGCTACTTTTCCTATTTTTCGACTTTATAGTTACCCTTATTGGTCCTCCTCCTGCTGATTTCCTTTTAACAGCCATTTCCTAAAATGTTGCTTTCTTCTTTTCACTTCTTGCTACTCCCTCTCTATTTTTTCTTACTTTTTAGTTATAGTTTTCTTTCCTTAAGTTATAATTCATCCTATTATTTCTTTATTTTTCTTTCCTATGTTTTTTTCCTACCCTAATAAAAAAACAATTTCATATTAACTCACACAATCATGTATATAGCTGTCTTTACTATCCTACTTAAATCAACTTTAAATCATTCACAGTCCAAAAAATATACCGCCAGGTGCCCCTAACCTCCTCACACCTCCAACAAAGGTCTCTTACCCATGGAAACCACTTTTAAGATCCTCATTGGTGTGTGGAGGCACTTGCAGACAAATATCCTAAACTTCCTTCCCTTTGTAAAGGACCTTGGTAACCTCCTAATCTCTATCCATTCTGACTGACTTATTTCCATATCCATTTCTTTTTCCCACTCCCTTTTACTTCTGCCCATTACTGTGTACCTTCCTTCTGCCATCCACATTCTTCCAATCCTGATCTCCTTCACTTTGCCTTTTATCGATCTCCTGCGTTGTAAGTGGTAACTCTCCCTTTCCCTCAGTTTTCTTTAATTTTTGTCCATCTGCTTTTAATGACTTAATAATCCCATTGTCCTGTATCATCTTGTTGATATTCTTCCTTAATTTCGTGCATTCCTTTAGATTACTCCCCTCACGATCTGCAGGCAATATCTGATGTTTCCCTGCCTCATATGCAATCTCCAGAGCATGTTCATTAACTGCATAGCCGTTAAAATTCCTCCAATTGACACTACTCTTTCTACCCGTTTGTCCACCCTGACTCTCTCCACTTATGTCCAAATGCCTCCTGCACTTCTTTCATCCAATGTCATTCTCTCACTGCCCCCCCCCCCCAGTCTATAATGCCATCTGTTATGTCTCTTTTTGACCTTAACACTGGCTCTGCTTCCCATAGCTTATTTTTCCAATCTCCCTCATAATCCCCATGTACCAATCTTAATACATTTGCAATTTAACATACCAGTAGATTCTCTTTCAAATCAATGGCCCTAAGCCTGCTCCTCCACTGGTTCCATCAGTTTGTCCCTTGCCACTCTCGGTCTTTCATTTAAAATCCCAAATCAGTTGCTTCACCTTTTTAAGAAATACCTGACTTGTAAATTTCAAAAAGCCTGTCAATGTATATATAAATTGCAACATTATGTTCATCTTCACCACCAAAAGCCTTTGATCTATATCCAGTCTAAAATCCTTCCATTGTTGCCCGTGCTTGAAGTGGTTGTATGTATTTCTTCCTTTGTTTTATCATGTATAGTCTGAAATGTCTTATCCAATGAATTTCCATATATATCACTTGGCCCAATGCCTAAACATTTCATCTGGTTTACCCACATGCTTCCTGTGTTTTCATTCTCCTTAAAATCTTGTCTTGTATTAATCATCACTGCTTTGGTTTTATTCTTATTTGCCTTGTATCTATCCCAGTATCTTCCCAAAACCCCTTAAGATCCTCCACATTTCTTTTAAGTATGCAGTAGATTGTATCAAATTCAGTTCTCTGTCATCCATGTGTAAAACTTTCTTTTCTGATTATGCCTTTTATAGCCTTGTATGTTTGCTTACCTTATCCTCTGTGCAAGAGGATCCAAGTACATTGCAAACAAAAGGGAGAGAGACGACACCCCAGCTGCCTTGTTCCTCTCCTTATAACATTCCATAACCTGGCCTTTATTTTCACTTTAGCATTGGCCTCTGTGTATAAGTTCCATAATCTTAGCCACCCATCCTGCTGGTATCCCCTTCCATCTGGTTAATCCAAACATATAGCTCCAACTAATCAGATCAAAATACTTTTTGTTGCATCTAAAGACAGCTAAGCTAGTTCCTTCTCATTAATCTGTGCTTCATCCTTTGACCACTTTTGAACATAACCTTCCTGCTTCAACTGTATAGTTGTGTACACCTCTGCCCCCTGCCCCAATGCCCACAAACCCTCATCTAGAAAAATCATTACATGCTTGAAACAGTAAAACAGTTTCTTAATAAAACTGCATCAAGAATCATTAGACATCTGGCAGAAAAAGTATGGGTTTAAGAAAACTACTTCACATAATTTGCTAAACATACTCAAGATGGACATCTGTGTGCATTAATATCTCAAGTAAATATGGGGGGAAGGAGCCTGACTAACAAGAAAGAACTGGGTGAGTGGGTGTGGATTTGGTAGCAAAAGAGTATTAGTGTGATGTGCTGCGAGGAAGTTCTTTTTATTGTTACCAGGCACTGTTAGTTGTTACTTCCCCAAGTTCCTCTTAGTGCCATTTACAATCTTTTTCACAGGGATAATGCAGTATATTCTCAAACTGTTACGGAAGGGCTGCAGATGTTCTTCATGTTTTACTGTTGCAGTCATCACACTTGGGTTATCTGCCTGCAGGTAGCCCTCAGTCGGCCCGAATACCAGAGTCTTGGGATTTCTGCATCGGATGCTGTCACCTCTTCCATGACGTCAGGGGTATAAAATATGCAGCCGACGCAATTACATCAGTCTTTCTTGCCGAGAAGGAGCCCGAAGCAGAAGCAGTTCGCAAGTGCCAGTCGGCCACTACCTGAAATTTTCATTTTTCGAGTTTCAAACCTGAAGTCTTCTAAAGCTAAGTACCTCGTTGGGGATTCTTTTTTCTTGCTCTAACCGATGTCAGAAAAAATTAACAATTGTCTTGCCTGTGGAAAGCAAATACCTCACAGAGATTTTCATTCTTACTGCGTCACCTGTTTAGGCAGAGACCACGACGTTCCTTGGTGTTGGTTTTGTGCCTTATTTAATGCCCAAACCATTCGTCGTCGGGCTATTTTTGTAGCTAAATTCTTTCGCTCTCATTCTCCGTATTCCGAAATGGCTTTGGTAAGCTGTCCGACTACCGATCTTCTGAAAAAGCACAAAGTCAGAGACTGACCGCTTAGGTCAAAAACTGCCGACAATGCTTCCGTTAAGCTAGTCACCAGTCCGCCAGTACTCAGTGAGCCGCCTTTGCAGCCCCTGATGCCCACTTCTACAGATTCACAGGCCTCTGCTTAAACCCATTCGGAGTCCAGTATGCCGCGTGATGCTTCTTCGACTATGGAACCTGCAGATGTCTCTACCTTGGATAGGTCCGGAGACGCTTTGCAGGCAACGGCTTCTGATGGTGTATTCT
Organism: Protopterus annectens; assembly: GCF_019279795.1. Taxonomy (NCBI): domain Eukaryota; kingdom Metazoa; phylum Chordata; order Ceratodontiformes; family Protopteridae; genus Protopterus; species Protopterus annectens. The sequence goes on from NC_056747.1 coordinate 282,122,818, forward strand.
GACCTACCGATATTCATATTAAACAGACAACTTCATTTTCAACTAAAACTACCAGGTTTCTCAGACCCAGAGTTCGCACTATGCCTAGAAAACAGACATCCAAAGCACATGCTCAAGCTCCCATGCCACAAAAACAAATGCTTAAAATGGCTGAAGACCTTATTACTCTAATTAGGGAAAGCCAGCCTTCCCCTGCTAAAATACAAAAGGATTGCATTTCCTTCTGATTCTATAGACCAGGAGTCTGATGACTCTGACCCTTTTAATTACTAGGACATACCCTTATCTACCTATGAGGATTCAGATGTAGAGGAATCCATTCCCTCTGCCTCCCCTTCAGAGAATTTTTTTTGGTGAAACCTTGCATACCTTAAGAGAGCATTTCCACTGGGAATGCCAGGACTATCCTCAGTCCAAAAAGAGACTCAGGGAATTTTTAGATTTACCTCAGCACAGGCCTCTAGCTATACCCCCTGTCCTGGATATTGTAGATGTCTTCATGGAGTCCAGTCTTACTCCTGACACTTTACCACCAGCTCTTATAAAACCTGACAGGTACTACAGAGTACCTGACTCTCACAAATTTCTCTTTAAGAATTCTACTGTGGATCCAGAGACCATTTCCCAGGGACCTAAAGGCATTAAGGCTACTACAGCCAGAAACTCTACCCCTTCAGACAGGGATTCTAGAGCTTTAGACAGATGGGGTAAGAAGGTATATACCTCTGCAACTTTTACCATCAGGGCTTTGAATTGCCAGTTTCACACGTTGAAGTACCAGCAACATATTATGGAACTAATTAAACAAAAATGGTGTTACTTCCAGATTGTGCAGAAAATAAAGATTTACAAGACTTTATGCATTCTGCAAACCAAGTTAATAAACATACTTTGCAGAGTGGGTTTGATGCCTTAGAAGCATCTTGCAGGGCTGCTGTCACTGGGTCTTGTTTGAGAAGGCCTGCTTGGCTAAAGGAACAAGTCTTGCCAGACCATGTCAAAGCAAAATTACTAGATGCTCCTTTAAATCAGGTGTGTTTGTTTGGCACAAAAGCAGAAGAAGTTCTTAAAAAGATGGAAGAAAAAGCTAAATTTATGCAAACCGTCAAAGATTTCTTACAGGTGCAGCCACCTAGATTCAGTAGACATTGGCCTTCAAAAAACTGGTCTTTTCCAATCCCTCTCAGGTCTTCTCAGTCCAAACCCAGGGGAAACAGACCACCAAGACTACAGTCTCAGGGTATGCAGAGATCTAAACAATGGAGTCTTCCACCTCAAAACCAGGGAGTGGTAAGCCACCCCCTTATGGAAAAAGTTCACAATGACTTTCGAGTTATACTTCCCAGCCATGCCCAAGTACTTGCGCCCCTAGGAGGAAAACTCGCTCTTCATGCAAAATTACTCAGGACCAATGGACTCTAAACATTATATCCCAGGGATAAAGATTCTACTTCCACTCACTGCCAACCCAACCCCAAGTGGGTTGCCAGACCTTCCTCCAAACCAGTGGGCAGAGGCTCAAAAGCAAGTACTTTCCCTTCTCCATATCAAGGCTATTCAACCTGTCCCAGTGGGCAGAGGCTCAAAAGCAAGTACTTTCCCTTCTCCATATCAGGGCTATTCAATCTGTCCCAGTAGAAAAAAGGGGACAGGATTTCTACTCCAGACTGTTCCTGGTGCCTAGAAAAGAGAGCTCTTGGCGCCCTATCCTGGAGCTATCAATTCTCAACACCTTTCTGGTGGTCCCAAAATTCAAATTGCTCACACTGCAACAGCTTCTCCCTATGCTAGCCAAGGATGCCTGGTTAGTCACCCTAGACTTAAAAGAAGCTTATCTGCACATCCCCATAAGGGAGTCTTGCAGGAAATCTCTACGTTTCAGGGCAGGCTGTATGCAGTATCAGTTCTCTGCACTTCCCTTTGGCTTATCTACTGCACCCAGAGTATTCACAAAATGCCTAGCTGCATATTGCAGGCAGAGAAATATTAAAATCTACCCATAATTCGATGATTGCTTTATTCAGGCGGACAGTCAGGATTTGTTACTTCAGCACTTGGCATTTGGAAAAAGACTTCTAACTTCACCGGGATACACCATCAACAAAAATAAATCACAACTGGTGCCCGGCCAGCAAATTGTATTCCTGGGAACAAGCTTGAACACAACTTCCCAGATGGCATTTCTCACTCCAGAAAAGCAGGTCCATTTGACAAACTATTTCAAACTAATGGCCACCAAAACCCAACTATCTGCAAGGAAAATACTGCAAGTCCTAGGGTTCATGGCCTCATGCATTCTGCTAATTCCATATGCAAGACTGCCTATGAGGAAACTTCAATGGTATTTAAAAAGTCTCTGGTGTCAACATTCTCAGGACCTGGAAACACTGATTCCTATCATACCTTGTCTAAGGGCAGAGTTCCTTTGGAAGCATGCAACCACAACAAGGAACTTCCTTTCACTCAACCCCTCGCCGCCCAAACCCTGACAACAGACACATCCGGCTATGCATGGGGGGCTCACATGGCAGGAAATGCATTCAAGACTAACAGAACCCAGCACAAATTCCCCTGCATATCAATCAAAAAGAGATGCTAGCTGTGCAGAATGCTCTGACAGCCTTCAAATACCTTATCCTTCCAGGACAGCTCCTGATAAAGACGGACAACACCACAGTTATGTGGTACATAAACAAGCAGGGCAGAACTCATTCTTACCCACTCTGCATGTTAGCCGTGGCTCTGTAGAATGCAGCCTTGAGCAACCAAGTGCACCTATAAGCTCAATTCCTGCCAGGCAAGCAAAATTCACTGGCAGACGACTTAAGCAGAAATCTACTGGACCCTCACGAGTGGAAACTGGAACCCAACTCATTCAAACTTCTAACCCAGAGGTGGGGAACACCGGAGGTGGACCTTTTTGCCTCCCCCCAAAATCACCAATTGAGCATATTTTGCACCAGGAACCCTCACAGCAGAACCTGGAAGGTGGACACCCTATCCTTTACATGGGAAAAACCTCTCAATTTATGCCTTTCCTCCTCTGCCTCTACTCTCAAAAGTACTACTCAAGATCAAACAGGACAGGCCAAGGGCAATCCTTATTGCACCAGACTGGCCACGCCAGCACTGTTACCCACTCCTGTGCAGTCTGACAGCTGTGCCACCCTGGCACCTACATCAGACACCTTCTCTGCTGTCTCAGCAGGAGGGACAGATTTTGTATCCACAGCTGCAAACCCTAAACCTTGCAGCCTGGCTTATCCCCAGAATACACCACCAGCATCCCTCAGCAAACAGGTGCTGGACATCATCCTTGAGGCCAGAAAGCCTAGTACTATGATATCCTATGCTGAAAAGTGGAAAAAATATTGTTCTTGGAGTCACTCTCAAGGAAAGGACACAGCTGTGCCCACCTTACCTCAAATCCTTGATTACCTAGCAGAGCTGCTCCACAGAGGCCTATCCTTCTCATCCATTAATATTCATGCCTCTGCCATCTCAGCTCATTATAATACTGAGCCACCTCTCTTTTCTCACCCTCTCAGTTCCTGAGAGGAACTAACAATTTAAGGCCCCCTAGGAGAGCTCCCACCCCGGCCTGGGACCTTAACTTTGTACTGAAGAATCTCACACTTCCCCATTTTGAACCTGCTGCTTCAGCAGAGTTAAAATTCCTCTCTTGGAAAACAGCTTTACTTCTAGGTATTACTTCAGCAAGAAGAGTGTCTGAGCTACAGACACTAATGGCGGTGGAACCCTTCATTATTTTCCATGCTGACAGGGTTTCCCTCAGGACTAACCCTTCCTTTATGCCCAAGGTGGTATCCAGTTTGGCTTTAAACCAATCCATCTGCCAACCTTTTTCCCTAATCCTCAGAATAAAGGGGGAAGGATCTTGCACTACTTGGACATGGACAGACAGCTCAGGTTCTACCTTGACAGGACTAAGCCTTTCAGAAAATCTGACCAGCTTTGCTGCAGGAGCAGAGGGCAAGGCCATTTCGAAGCAAACCATTTCAAAATGGATAGCACACTGCATCCATTTCTGCTACAAGCACCATGGAAAACCTACCCCTCTGGGGATCAGAACTCATTCCACTAGGGCTACTTCAACCTCTACATTTCTCAGGGGAGTCCCTACCAGGGACATCCTGGAAGCTGCAACCTTCACCAAGCATTACCACTTACCTATTTTTACCTATTTTTTTCTAAATCCATTGCTGGTTCTGCTACAGCAGTCTTACAATGCCTGCTAGCCAGCCCTAACACTTCTTGACTGCCTCCGCACTTCCTCAGCATTGGGAATCAACCCAAGTGTGATGACTGCAACAGTGAAACACGAAAAACATAGTACAGTTGTGTACACGTACCATAAATTTAGATGTTCGAGTGTATTCACTGTTGCAGTCCTGGATTCCCTCCCTCCAGGCCCCTGGCTTTTTCTCTATCCTTTCTACATATCCTCTTTATGGCCATCTTTTATGGCAGGGATATTTACTTTTTCGTGGAGGTGTTCCACACCATGTAATAGCTTCCTATTGTGGGGGCTCCTGACATCTGGGGCAAGAAAAACTGATGTAATGGCGTTGGCTGCATGTTTTATACCCCTGACGACCTGACATCATGGAATAGGCGACAACGCAGAACTCCCAAGACTCTGGTGTTCGGGCCGACTGAGGGCTACTACTTGCAGGCAGATAACCCAAGTGTGATAACTGCGACAGTGAATACACTCAAACATCTACATTTATGGTAAGTGTACACAACTGTACTTTTACTACCAGTCAGTGAAACTACATACCTGGAATAAAATAATAATAAAATATTAATAAGATTATTTAACTGTTTCTCTCTAGAGAGAGTGACTCTCTTCTTCCTCTTTAAAAGTGGGTAATGATTTACCTGCTTGCAGAGGCCATAACACTAGTCCTTGTTATGTGTAACAGTAGAACTTTTCCCTTGTTTTTGCAATTAAACAAAAAATTGTAATATGCAGCCTTTGAAAATGTTCATTGTCTGGGACAGATCAGTACCATTCCGCTGCTGTCTGCATTATGCAATATCGCATTTCAGCTGTGCTTGATGAGAAACTTTTTCTGTACAGCAGATGTGTTGCTTGCTTTCTGATGCATTTTTGAGTACATGAAGAAAAGGCAAAGGATAAACTCTCTGCAGGCAAAGTGACAAGCGTATTACAATGCCATACAAATGATCTAGATTTGGTCTTCTGTAGTGGATAAACAAGACCTTAAGCAATTACCAAAACTGGCATGTCCCAGCCAAGAAATGCTGGCCGAGGTAGCCAATTGCTATGCAGCAGCACTATGGTGAGCACAGATATTTTGCATCTTCCTGCATGCATCTTGTAATAAATCATTAAAACTTGCAAGATACAGCTTTCAGTACATGGTGATTGATTTAAAATGGTAAGAGAAGACAGGCGGAGAACTTCTGTCATGGTAAACAAGACATTCCTTTTTTAACAGCGAGCATCCATTCAAAGTGATGAGTACAGAGAGAAGGTATATAATAGCATAAAGTAAGTTCTTGAGAGAGTTTACGTGAATCTGGGAATTCTACATACTCCACATAATCGGACTTGAAACTGACTGGAGTACCTCCACACAGGTCACAGATGCATCACAATGTGCAGCAGATGTCTACTGGATGAATTGGGTTACACCTTGTAGATACTCAGGATAGATTTTGCTGTCAAGATGCTGACTGTGCAGGCCTTCCATGTAGCAAGAAGAACTTATGCCAGATCCATTTGGATGTTAACCTGTTGCAGTCCATGTCCAATTTACCAGTGAACTAATCTGTTGGAAATACAGGTAGTTCACTGTACAAATTACTGTCTCCTCTCTAAGGATTTCTACATTTGGACTTAGTGCTAAAAAAATCAGACTTCCCAGTTTCGCCTTCTCATAGTTCCGTTTTGTTCCCTTTTCAGTTTTATGGTGTACGGGCACAGAGTGACTAAGATCCAAATGACCTGTGTTTGATTAAAGGCCCAAACACTGGAGGAGCCAACCTTGGAACCGACAAAAATGGACAAATGCCACACCTCTTGCTCCACCCCTTGTCCCTTCATGGTCCATCCCTGATCTATCTTGCTCCACCTGTCACTCTCACCGTTTTATGACATAAGTGGTCATGCCTGCTCATCAGTCAGAACCAAATCCCTTTTTATTTTTTAACCACCTTTGGATGTGATCACATTGCAAGGAAGTAGTACAAACTCTGGTATTCTTTGTTATGGCAGATAGATTACCAGATTTTCTAGAATGGGTTTCAGATTACCGTCTCAGCATTCATTTTATCAGACAGTTTAGGGGTCAAAAAGGGTAGCTGGCATCCCTGCATAAGAGAAATAGGTCTGAGTGGTTGAAACTGGCTTGCCTGTCCTTGGGTTACAGTTCCACATCATGACCTCCACTGAGGGGAGGGATTGGACCTGCAGCTTCTGCAACATGGGCTTTATGGACCAGATGGAATGAGGACCCTGCCCATTAGTACATATCCACTCTCACCAGAAGCATGTACATTGGGTCCAGCATGATGAACGCTGCACCATAGTTTCCAGTCAGCTGGAGAATAAGATCGTATAGAAGAATCTTTTTATCCCACTGCTAGTTGATGTCAGTGATTTCCAACTTTATCCTCCCTTTCCCAGTGTGTTAGCATGCTAGGGATAGGAGGAACAAATTGGCTAATAGGGGATAGGGTAGAGGCTTTACTGGTCAAGGTTGGGGCAGGAGCTAAAAGAAGGGCAAAAAAAATGTGAAAGCTTATGGCTAGTTGGATCTAGTTTTCCTTCAAAAAGATGTAATGAGTCTGCCTGATCAGTTCATCCCAGATCAAGTGTAGTGTGATGATTCAGGATGAGTACTCCTGAAAGTATTACTGTAAATAGATACTGAATATATGGAATGCCTTATAGTGTAATCTGTTTACCCATGGCAGGCCAAAAGTGGTGTAAATAGGTCTTGTGCACAGCAAAACAGAAGGCTGTGTATGTATCTTTATAAGATGGTTCTTACCCAGTGCTCAGCACTCAGTACTTAAATGACATCTGTCGTCTGGATCTGCCTTCCGTAGTGTATTTGATATAAGGGGAGAGGCCCAGACCTTTCTTCAAAATGTAAATCCCAGTAAGTCTCTTGAGAAGGCTGTCATCCCAGGATGAAAATCAAAATGTTATTTTTGGAAGATCTGAATCTTTCTTTCTGATTTTGAGCTGCTTTCAGCTTGTGGAAAGCGCGTGTTTTGGTTGTCACTCTGGAATAACATGTTACTTGGCTTCTGCGAATAGAGTTACCTTGCATGGTGATCCTAAATGGCAGCCTAAAGTGGTTGTAATGGTCAGGCCTTAGCCCATTCATTTACTCATTTTTACTCTAAGATGCCCTCGTGTTCGTATTCATAGAAGAAGCAATGCTCATCTTAGTTGTAAAGAAGGTGTTTAAACGCTGTACCTGCCTCCTTGCATCTCTCCTTTCATCAGTGCTGTTTGATTTCTTTGCCAAGGACAGATGGTAAGTCAGTGCTGAAGTGAATCTTGTTAGTCTGTTTATCCCACTGTGCTATTCCAGTAAACTGAAAAGATCTTTACAAGACCAAACAAGTTTCATCTCTGTCGCCATGGTGGCCTACGTCTGGTGTGGTGACTTAGGCCACCAGCTTCTGAATGTGTCACTCCAGGAGTGGTGCTTGCTTACATGACCTCACTTCTAGAGTGGTGACCATTTGCTTATGATGACCTCACTGCAAGATTAATGGCATGTGCCATTGGGTTATGACGACCTTAATTCTGTTGTGGCTACATATGCCATTTGCTTATGGCAACCTCAATTCTGTTATGGTGGCATGTACCATTTGCTTACTATGACCTCATTTTTGGTATGGTGGTATGTACATCACCTGCTTAGTGATGTCATTCCTGGAGCAGTGATTTGTGCCATTTGCTTATGATGACTTCATTCCCAGAGTGGTTTCATATGCCACTTACTCAGGATGTTCTCATTCTTGGACTGGTGGCCTGTGCTATTTGGTTACAATGGTCTTGCTGCAGTTGATCCATAGTGCAGAGGTTTATCATTCATTGTAGCCTGAATGTGGACTGTTGGGTGAGGTCTGGTAATAGCAGGGCAATTATATATGGCTGTTTCTGGTCTCTACTCCATAAAAGTTCTCGGATTCCCTGGATGAGTAGTTTATAATTCTGTGCAGGATTGTTCTCCTTTTTTTTCTTCTAATGATATTGCCTTTGTCCTGTAATGTGTACCTCCTCAGGATTTGTTCAGACTGTAGATATTATCAACTAACTGTGTCTTTCAGAAAGTAGTATAGTTATATAAAATTGTAACAACATAGTGTGGTGATGCATTTTATCCAGCAGGCACAGCATTGTTTCCTTCCATCCCCTTTTGGCGACATTAATCACTAGAGCTAGGTTGTCACAGCCTGTTGGTTGATTCTTATTGTTTTTCTGGCAGATATTTAGTTATTCTTTACTTTTACTTAGTGGAGTTCCTTTTCAGGCATCTTCAAAGAAAACACACTGAAAAGGAGGAGGTTAGTTCCCATTGTTCTGCTAAGGAATGTGGCAGTAAACGTAGACAGTGCAGTAGTGCAGCAGTTTGTGTTGTCACCTCACAGCAAGAGTTTCTCGGGTTTGATTCTCGGCTGGAGTGCCTTCTGTGCAGAGTCTGCATGTCCTCCCAGTGTTTGTATGGGGTTCCTCCAGGTGCTCCATTTTCCTCCCATGTTACAATGACATGTATCTGGACATTTCTCCCCAGGCCTCCTGTGAAAATTGGCTCTTTCCAAGTCGAACTTTCCCAGTAAACAAATGTTAAATAAATAAATAAAATAAAAAAGTACATGCCACAGTACAGCATTCCTTCTAAATGGAACTGATCAAATGGCTGCCAGTCACTTCTAGTGACCAAATATTCTGAATGTAATGCCAGCAATGTCTGCAGAAAATATTTCTTGACTTCTCACAATGGCTGATATGAAGCTGTTCCCTTGAGATGATTACACCACCTATGTGATTATTTCTGTCACTCTTCGAATCAAACTATGGTATGTTGATGATTTCATAGAAAGAGAGAAAAACACTTCTGTGATGTATCGTTACTTAATTTGTGCAAGAAAATGTGCAAGAAAATGTTGTGGTGCTATGCAGCAGTACCTCTGAGTCAAAGTAGACTAGCGTGGGAACCTTCATCCTACAATGCTGTGGTTTATAAAATGCTTCTTGGTATTTTCTGCACAATTTCTCTTTAGCCAGGACTACTTTGGTATCTGCATTAAAGAAACTCACTTGGGTTTTTTTTTTTTTGCCTTCTGCTGAGTGAGAGATTGTCATAGATGTAGCCTTACTGTACGGACCACAACAGATTTCAGGCAGTGAATGTAAACGGCACTGCTGATGGATGAGGTTTGGCCACTGCTGTCAGTGTGACCAAGCGTATTGCTCACATTCAGACGTAGACCACACCCTTCCTTCCTGACTACAGAAGCTGCTGCCTTTTTGTCCTAAATCCCCAAAGGAAAATGTTGGTGGTCTGCTCACAGGGTATGAGTGCAAATGTAATGTTTAGTCCCAAAATGTAAAATTATAACAAGTACGCACACCAGACCAGGATGCACTGACAATTTATGAGCTGCTTATTGATTCTGATTTTACTTTTGTGGAGAGTTTGCTGCTTTAAAGTTTTAATGTTTCCTAGAATTATGCTTCCATAATGCATAAGTATGAACTTTCTGTCTCATACAGGGAATTGAAAGAAAAAAAAAAAAAAAGAGTATGACAATACAGATGTAAAAACAGACAGCTGTGTTTATCCCATGTGTCCCCTTATATACAATAGGAGGCAAGGGATTACTGTAATAAAACAGTCAAACTTTAACCGTTCTGTAGAGCAGCATATGGTGAACCCTGCAAGGACACTAAAAGAAATAATACAAGCAAAAGACTATTTAAAGGGGGCACTGTTCTACTTTTCATTTTTAGGTGAATGTAATAATAGTTAGGACTGAGTAACCCAAATGAATGTATTTCTTCATCTAATCCTTCCTTCTTTGTAATTTGTCCTGCTGATGTCATAATCTTATTCATGTTTATAGAGACAGTTGTTCTTCAGACCTTAAAAATTCAGGAAATTAAACAAGGAGTCTCAGTTTTGCATTTAGTTGTCTTCCTCCCCTACAGTTAGTGACTACGGTGATCCTGATTCAAGGAAGGACATAGCTGAATTTGTTTAATAATGCGCAAGTCCATACCAGAGTTATTACTCCATTAGTGTCGTAACTTGCGTTTGCTTTAGTTGAAGTTCTTTCTCTGCCCACCTGTCATCCAACTCCAGTAGCTTTTTTCAGATCCTTGTTCAGATTGTCTTGCATACCTAAATCCACAAAAAGGTTACCGTCTTTTCTCTGTGCTGCTTGTGATATTTGACAGGCATTTTGAAGAGGATGTATGTCACAGAACCAGTCCCTTCAGGACAGTGATGCTTGCCTTCCTTTGTTTGGATAGCATCATCTAACCTCATTATTACCTTTCTATGTGTCTTACCCTCCAGCTGTTTTTCTACTCACCTGGTCATTTGCCTCCTACTCTGAATCTGCTTCACTTTGCTTGTAAGCCTTCAGAAGTATGTATTGTTAAAGATCGTACTGAAATCAAAGTAAATGATGCCTACCCAGAGGTCCATCTCTTCCATTACCCAGTGTTCCTTGGTGTCCTTTCCATGACCTTCCTTGGCCCTAGGCTCAAATGTACCAGTCTGTAATTCCATGTGGTTATTACATTTTCCCTTTTGTTGTATGGTAGCACTGTAACATTTTTTCCAGTCCTCAGGAATTTGACCACTGGTCAACAATTTCATAAATATTTCTGTCCAAGAGCCAAATGATATTTCAGCAAATTTTTAAGGATCCTTCCTATATGTTGTCTTCCTTTAGGGCCCTGCTGCATATGTCTCAGGTGTCAAGATTTTTTCAGAAAGTCCAATATTTGTGGCATGTTCCTCATAAAATTTGTGTTTTTTATGCCAAATCCTTTTGGGTTGATGTCACTAAATAATGACGGACATTTCAGTTTTGGACTTTATATCCCGCAAAACAATGCACACTAATGTAAAACTTTTTATGCTAGCAACGTTTATGTGCAATTTTTCAAATCCATCCCTTATTTTGAGCCTTTGTCCCCCACATGATATTTGG